>NC_138768.1:479056626-479111626 GCF_965119305.1 Pelophylax lessonae
CACTGTTGCAAAAGGGGTACCACATTTATATGGATAATTATTACACAAGTTTGCCCCTTTTCCGCCACCTGTACCTGAAGAAAACCTTGGCCTGCGATACTGCGAAAAAAAAAAAAACAGGAAGGGCTTCCCGCAGCGTCTAGTCACCACAAAATTACAAAATGGGGAATCCGCAAGCCTTAGTTACATAGTACATAGTTACATAGTTAGTGAGGTTGAAAAAAGACATCAGTCCATCCAGTTCAACCTATGATGTGTGTGTGTGTTTGCTTTTAACCGTACATTGTATACCCCTGTATGTGTTGTGGTCTCTAAGGTGCCCATCTAATAGTTTTTTTAAACTATCAATGCTCCCTACTGATACGACTGCTTGTGGAAGAGAATTCCACATCCTTACCGCTCTTACGGTATCTTAGCCTTAGGAACAAGGAAGTGTTGGCTGTGAAGTGGAGGGATAGGAAAGACGTTTTCATCATGTCCACCATCCACGATGACACTTCAGTGGAACTTCAAAGAAGACGCGGTCCAGTTCGAAAGCCTGGTTGTTTTCACGAGTACAATAAGTTCATGGGGGGTGGATTTAAATGATCAAATGTTGCAGCCCTATCTCCCAACACGAAAGTCCCTCTTTTGGCATAAAAAAGTCACAATTTACTTTTTCCATTTGGCCATTTACAATGCATATATATCAAAAATCTACAGAAACACCAAACGCCTTCCTCCAGTTTATTGAAGATATTGCCACTGCCCTGATTTACCAGCAAGGATCCCCCCCCCCAGAAAGCATTCGTTCCGAATGTGTCAGCAGACTTCATGAGCGCCATTTCCCTGACCATATCCACCATCAGAAACCATAAGAAGACGCCAAAAAAAGTGTCAGGTGTGCAGCAAAAGAGGAATTCGGAAAGACACCAGTTTTTATTGTGCCAAATGTCCCTCCCAACCTGGCCTATGCACCAGAGATTGCTTCAGACTCTATCACACTGATCTAAACTATTAGCCCATATTTTAATCAGACTGCCATTTCCCCTTTTCAATTTCTGTGCTGAATATTTTCCTGCTGCCTCAACCAACCATATCACTCCCTTGCATGTGAACTGACCCTGGCCTTTATATCGACTATGCCTCTGCCTGCCATCTGCATTGTTTATCCGCCACGTTTCTGCCTTTCATGTGAACTGATCCTGGACTGTTTATCGATTTATGCCTTAGCCTACCGTCTATTTCTGTCTTTTATCTGCACTGACCTCGGCCTGTTACGACCATGTTTTTTGCTTGCCACTTAGACTGATCTTTCGCCCTGCTACTGTAGTAGTGGGATTAAAAATAACACAAGGGTCACACTTTTGTGCGGGGTTTCAGAATAGTGTTCTGAGTTGAGAAAAACAGTTTTTGGTTTTCTCCAGGGTTTTGTAATCCCGGAACAGGGTCTGGAGTCCAGAGGCTTCAAAGTGATTTGGGTGGGAGAAGCCTTTACCCCTGTCCCCATTCTTTCCCGACTGAGGCCCTAAGCTTGATGGTCCTGCCTTCAATACTTTGGACCAATACTTTGGCTGTGTTGATAATCTCTGCCTGCACTGACCCAATACTTGGGCTTTACTGACCATATCTCTGCCTGTACTAATTATGGACAGTATTCCTACCTACCGCATGGACAATCCTTTCACTGCTGATGACCATATCCCTGCCTGCTACCTGGACCAAAGTGATAAGTTGAGATAAAGGACTTCTACGCCAATCAGGTTTGCATTAGTCTCCATATGTTTACTCAGAATATATGCCATACAGCGGGTCCACATCTTCCAACAGATATGTGACCCAGATTACATTGGTTACAGAGCTTTTATAGTACATAAATGCGCACAAGCCCAAGTTACAGATTACACAAGGTTTCACAAGATTTCACGATACAGTCTAGGCGGATGACAATACATTCCTTGTGGAAAATCCCAATTACACATCGGGTCATCTTAACCCAGCAAGGGTGTAGTGACAGGTTAGTCTGACAATTAAAAAAGATTGAATATGTTAGGGAAAATAACATTTTACGGTAATAAGGGGCTTGTTTTCATAAACATCTCTTTCCGGGAATCTTATCATATCTTTACATAGTTACATAGTTAGTAAGGTTGAAAAAAGACATCAGTCCATCCAGTTCAACCTATGATGCGTGTGTGTGTTTGCTTTTAACCGTACATTGTATACCCCTGTATGTTGTGGTCTTTAAGGTGTCCATCTAATAGTTTTTTGAAACTATCGATGCTCCCTGCTGATACGACTGCTTGTGGAAGAGAATTCCACATCCTTACTGCTCTTACAGTGAAGAACCCCTTACGCACTTTAAGGTTAAACCGCCTTTCCTCTAGTTTTAGTGAGTGGCCACGTGTCTTATTGTATCTCCTTTCTCTGAATAGTTTGTTCCTTATGCTCGGGTCACCAGTACAGTATTTGTACATTGATATCATATCCCCCCTCAATCGTCTTTTCTCCAGAGAGAAAAGGTTCAGTGCTTGTAGTCTTTCCTCATAGCTGATGTCCTCCATTCCCCTAATTATTTTTGTTGCCCTTCTCTGGACTTTCTCCAATTCCAGCACATCCTTCCTGAGGACCGGTGCCCAGAACTGGACAGCATACTCCAGATGTGGCCGGACCAGAGTCTTGTAGAGTGGGAGAATAATCTCTTTATTTCTGGAGTGAATCCCCTTTTTTTATACATCCCAGTATTCTGTTGGCTTTGCTTGCGGCGGCTTGGCATTGCATGCCACTGCCAAGCTTGTTGTCTACCAGTACCCCCAAGTCCTTTTTCTTCCTAGACTCACCCAGAGGTTCCCCCCCTAGTGAGTAGCTTGCTTTCTGGTTTCTGGCCCCCAAGTGCATTACTTTACATTTATCAACATTAAACCTCATCTGCCATGTAGTTGCCCACCCCGTTATTTTGTTCAGGTCTGCTTGCAAGGTTTCCACATCCTGCATAGAAGATATTGGCATGCCTAGTTTAGTATCATCTGCAAATACTGAGATTGTACTCGATATCCCCTCCTCTAGATCATTTATGAACAAATTAAACAGGATTGGTCCCAGGACAGAACCCTGGGGGACCCCACTTTCCACACCCGCCCAATCCGAGTACTCCCCATTAATCACCACCCTCTGTACTCTCCCCTGGAGCCAGTTCTCTATCCAGGTACTCACCTTATGGTCCATACCTACCTTCCTTAGTTTGTACAGTAATCGTTTGTGGGGAACGGTGTCAAAGGCATTTGCAAAGTCCAGATACACCACATCCACAGGCTTACCTTTATCTAGGTGGCTGCTCACTTCATCGTAGATGGTTAATAGATTGGTTTGGCAAGAACGATTTTTCATGAATCCATGCTGATTACTACTTATAATACAGTTTTCATTACTAAAGTCTTGTATGTGGTCCCTTAACATCCCCTCCAAAATTTTGCAGACTACAGATGTTAGGCTGACCGGCCTATAGTTACCCGGGATATATCTCGGCCCCTTCTTAAATATTGGTACCACGTTGGCTTTTTTCCAATCAGCTGGCACCATACCCGTCTGTAAACTACCCTTAAAGATCAATAATAATGGTCTGGCAATCACCTGGCTGAGCTCATTAAGAACCCTCGGGTGCAAGCCATCCGGTCCCGGGGATTTATTTATGTTAAGTTTCTCTAGTTTAGCTCTAAGTCTATCTTCTGTTAACCATGGCGGCACTTCCTGAGGTGTATTATTTAGTTCGGCCTTACAAGCGGGGTTCTTTGGCAGAACATTTCATACCATCTGGAACACAACTGGGACACAGCTATTAAATACCAACTAGAGTTCTAAACATTTAGAATAATATATTCTTTAGTATATTAAAGGGGACTCTTTGACTATATAACGATATATAATGATAGGCTCTTCATATATTTTCATATCTTGACAGTCCCTCCTGTGGTTAGAATTCTTTGGTATTCATCTAACTTGAATTTCAAACTTCTTCTGTGTCGTTACGTTGGACTCCAGGTATGCGGGCAACCATTTAACGAGCAGTTTTCACTCGAGACCTTGTGGGCTCAAAAGAACCAGTATTAGTACAATCATCACAAGTATTTGAAGTCATTTTCAAGCAGCATTTGCATAGCATTGGTACACATTTGATTATGAGGAGTATCAACACTATAATTCCAACAATATATAGGATACCATGCAATATACCTGCAAACCACCCTCCAATACCAGTAAACCAGTTGACAGGATTTAGCCAAGAAAGCCAGCTTTCCCAGCTACCTCCAATCCAAGCGGTTTCGGTATGTTCCTTACAAAAATCCAGCTTTAATTGCTGTGCCCTTTCTACATGTGAAATGATTGCATCTTCAGCTTTCGTATCATTTCCTATGTAATTGCAGCATGAGGTTCCCACTATGGTACATATTCCTCCCTGACTAGCAGTAAGGTAATCCAACACCAGCCGGTGTTGCAAAACCTCCTTTTTAATCATTTTTAATTCAGTGGCCATTAATATGAAATTTCTGTCATACAGAGCAGTTATGTTAAACCATTAAATCAGCTAAATCTACAATAAAACTGAAAGCCTTTTTAATACAACATCTATTCACCCAAGGTATAGAAAATAATGGTTTTATTTCTCTATCATGGGATTCAATGTCTGTATCATCATCATCCAGTGGCGTAGCGTGGGTTGTCAGCACCCGGGGCAAGGCAAGTAATTTGCGCCCCCCAACCCGCGGGATTTTAGCACTCGAGTCTCTTCCACTAGATTAGTTAAAGAAACCCTTACCCCCTAAGCACATGTATTGTTTGTTATGAAAATACTGATGTAATTAAAGTAAAATGCATCTAAATGCAAGTTTGAATGACCAGTGTGCCCCCTTTCAATTCAGAGAGACCAGCGTGCCCCCTTTCAATGAAGAATGACCAGCATGCCCCCATTCAATGCAGAGAGACCAGTATGCCCCCTTTCAATGCAGAATGACCAGCGTGCCCCCTTTCAATGCAGAGAGACCAGCGTGCCCCCTTCAATGCAGAGAGACCAGCGTGCCCCCTTCAATGCAGAGAGACCAGCGTGCCCCCTTTCAATGCAGAATGACAAGCGTGTCCCCTTTCAATGCAGAGAGATCATCGTGCCCCCTTTCAATGCAGAGTGACTAGCGCGCCCCGTTCAATGCAGAGAGACTTACCTGCAGCGGCGGCTTCTCCTCAGTTCCACGCGTCTCCTCGAGTCCTCCCGACTCCTCCTCGGCCAATGTCATGAGTTTGCCTTTCGGCCAAACAGGAAGCGGGTCTCGCAACGCTTCCTGATTGGCCAGGAGGAGGATCCATGTGACAATAGCGAATTTTCATTCGCTATGGTCATACAATGGGTGGGCTCGGGGCGCACTGCTCTGCGCCCCGGGTGCACTGCTCTGCGCCCCGGGTGCACCCTTTTTTGAAGCCTATTAGAGCCTCTGGTTCTAATCAGGTGATTAAAAACAAAAAAAAACCCACTCTGTGACAGCGCCAGGCTGCTGACTCACTCGCTGCTAAACTGACTGAGCAGTGAGGAGAGGCGGCATAGGGGGGGCTTGGCTTGCAACGCCACCCCACCCTACACCAATGGACAGGTGAGGCACAGTCCAGCCCCGCCCCGCCATTTTCAGCCATAGGGCGGCCACGCTGGACATCTCCCAGCCTAAAGATGGAGGCAGCCGTAGACAGTGTGTGAACTGTGTATGTCAGAGTCAGGCAGACAGAGTGACACTGCGGATGCGCCCCCCCCCCCCCCAGATGTTGCGCCCGCTGCGGCTGGCCCCCCCTGCACCCCCCACGCTACGCCACTGTCATCATCTTCTTCTGGGCCTATATTTTCAGTTGGGATAGGTGGTGGTATTTCAAGATTAGTCTCTTCTTCAGTGTCATCTTTAGTCTCCTCATTTCTGCTAGTATCATCTTCCACTTGTCCGGGGATAGCCTGTACTGGAATATCCTGTTCAGTAAGGGCTCTTTTGAAGAAATGGGCAGGGATTTCATGCAATTATCTCCCTTTAAACTCATTGTCACTCATAACTTATACAAATTATATACATAACTTAACAAATTATTCTGGCGTGAATGTTGGCGATGTGTGAAATCATGCAATTCCTGATATCGATCTGTGCTTCACATAACATCTTTACCATCAAACCAATACCTGACATCTGCATTATCCATGCACTGAGAGTCTCCAATCACTCGATCAGTATTCCTGAAACCTTTCTCAAGTAGTTCTGGCGGATAAATGCGGGTAAATACATACTGCTGGTATTCTCATTGGGGCCTTGGTAAATAGTAGCAGTGAAATGGCCTTGTCAACCATATTAGCACTGATATCGCCAAAGTGAGCACTGTCTTCTATCTCAGCTAGGGTACTGGGTATACCTAGTAAGGGCAAAGTCTTATGCGAGATAGGTGAGTGTGTGCATATCCAGCATTTAGTGATTTCCAACTTCTTGGCAGCTTGCAACTGCATAGCCATAAAGGAATTATAGAAGGGTTCTCCCAGTTTAGCATGTAAGTCTCTCCTTAGCCTCTGATCAAATTCAGGCTCTGTGGTAATGTGTAACTTTTTAGTCATCACAGTAGCATTGAGGAAAAAGGTATCATGCGTCTCACCTTTTTTATCATGTGAATCCATTCATACATCATGATCGTGATCCACACCAAGGCTCCTCCACTCAGGATAATTCCTCAGAGATGCATATCAGCTCTAGGTACTGTAAGAGACATTCTTCCGTATTTGTAGTCTTCTGGCTCGAGCCCAAATCAGCGGTGGAGATGACCTACGAGGTAAAGGTACAGAAAAGTCCTTGCCAGCAGTACACTGGCCTGTATGTTTGTTCAGAGCTACTGCTTTCTTACAATGGGAACCATGCACCCAATACTTGTAGTCTTTTAGCTTTACAGCTGTGGGAGACACAAGAATAATCTGTAACGGTCCCTTCTACTTAGGGGACAGAGTAGTCCTGGGGGTGTGATTCTTGATGTACACCCACTCTCCAGTTTTTAGTCCATGAGTCCTTTCACTTGGGTCCACTGGTTGTCCTGCTTTGGAAAAAGTATCAGAAAACACGTTTGTGTTAAAGTCTTAAAGTCACTGTTTCTGATGTTACAGAAGCTGTAGGAAGTCTTTTAGGAGGGCGCCCAAACAATACATCTTCTCCTTAGGGATAGTCCTGATAGTTGCTAGGGCTATGGGCAATGTTTCTACCCATGTACCTTTTCCATTAGTAGTCATCTTGGCCAGATACCTTTTTTTGGATTTAATTACTGCGTTCCACCATCCCACTAACCTGTGGTCTATATGTGGTGTGTAACTGTTGTTTCAGACCTAAGATATCTACTACCTCTGCTATTAGTTTGTTATCAAAGTGTGTACCTCTGTCTGAAGAGATCACAGCTCCCATACCAAACCTAGGAATCAATGCCATAATTGTGCAAAGCTGTGCAATATACCCACAGCATAAGCAGAATCACTGTAGATATTTACCGTATCTCATTCTCCCAGCTCCAATGCAAAACAGAGAGCTGTAAGTTCCGCAGCCTGCACTGACTTAGAATTTAGCAAAATTTCAGTATGCAGTAGTCGGCTCTCACCGTTTACTACCGCACAAGCAGCTAATGTTAACCCATCAAGTCGTCTGAGGGATGAGCCATCTACCAACAAGTCTGCACATACAGGCAGACCAGCAATGGATTCATCCTGAAGATCAGATCTGGGTTTTGTTACTTCATCAATAAAGGTAGCACAATCATGTATTAGGTATTCAGAATCATCAATTTCCTCACTGTCAGCTTCCGGTAGAAAAGTAGTCGGATTCAGAGTCTGGCAGCGCTGAATTTTGAGATTGGAAGCTGCTAACAAAATCAAATGATAATGTGTTATCCTCTGTACTGAGAAGTGTTTAGTATAGGCACTATTCAACATAGCCTCCAAATCATGGGGGCACATCAAATACAAAGTGTTGCCTAATACAATGTCTACAGTTTTCTCAACCAGTAGGGCAGTCGCCGCTACTGCTTTTAGACATCCAGGTAGCCCCCTGGCAACGCCGTCCAATGGGTAACTGTAGTACCCCACTGGGCGATGTCTGGAACAGAAGTGTTGTGTTAACACCCCATTCGCATGTCCATTTATTTCTGTGCAAAATAAATAGAAATCTTTGCTATAGTCTGACAAACCAAGACTGGACACTGTTAGCAAAGATTGCTTGATTTGTTTAAATGCTTCCATAACTGAAGGGGTTAATTCTTCCAAAGTGAATTTATAATTAATTTTTGTTTGTCCCTTTAATAATTCCTGTAGGGGTCCTATACTGCCCCTCTTTGGATCTGCAGTTCTGCCTTTTGGCCCTGGGGGACCACATAATTGGAAATGTACACTACTCCTGACGGGGGATAAGGGGGTTCCGTCACCTGTACTGTAGAAACTGGCATCCCCCTGGGTTTAGTAACCTTTTCCTTAACCCCAGGGACTTGCATATTCATTATTTTAGTTTTTTCCTTTTTCTCTATTTTTTCCTTTTCTTTTTTTTTTTTTTAAACACTTCACAAACTATCTGTGCTATGTCAACCAACTCAGGGACAGGTTTAATTCTCCAGCTCGCTAGGCAGAGCTACATTTTCTTTTCTAATCTCAGACAACAATCCACTTACAAAAATATTTATCACTTTAGGTTGTTTCATGTCATCTTCACTTTCAGTCGCCCAATCACTGTGCTTTTATATAGCATCTTTGAATCTATTCCAATAGTTCAACACATCCTCACCTTCCTTCTAAACCAATCCAATCCAATAACATTCGCATATCCTGTCCTTTATCAAACATACTTGTTACCCATTACTTTAGAATTTCATTGTATCAATCTTTGTTTCATACGTATTTTGGCCATCTGCCTGTATCCTCAATATCCCTGATTCATGCGCACTTATTTATTTATTTTGTGCAAATGTGTTCCATACATCCACATATTTTTTTTTCCTCAGGTACTGCACAATCAATCAAAATCCACATATCGGTATATATGTATATTTCTCCATTCACATCAACTTTTTGTACCATTTCTTTAAAGAGGTTGTAAACTCGCATTTTTTTTTTCACCCTGCAAGAGAAAGACATAATGAGCTAGTATGCATCGCATACTAGCTCATTATGCAATACTTACCTTAGAACGAGCCCCCGCTGTGCCGCTCACTCACCTCTATGACGGGCGACATGTCCAGTCGCCCGTCTTCCGGGATCGCGGCATCCGGCCATCTGATTGGCCGGAGCCGCGGTGACGTCACTCCTGCGCACACGCGCGAGAGCCGACAGTCACGGCACGGGACTCTGAAGGAATGGCACGAGCGGCCGTTCCTTCAGAGCGCATGCGCCAGTGATGTCACTGGCTGCATGTAAGGTAAATATCTCCTAAACGGTACATGTTTAGGTGATATTTACAGTACCTATAGGTAAGCCTTATCATAGGCTTACCTATAGGTACAAGTTGTAGAGGAGGGTTTACTTCCTCTTTAAGATACTTGGTAATGTTTGGGAGATCTTCTACAATTGTCCTATTCTTAGGGTTTCTAAGGGACATGAACTTTCCCTATCCTTGCTGTATACTGACCTCCATCACCTATTTTTAAGGGCATTTCTACACCAGGTCAGTTACCCGGACTGAAAAACAAGAAACGAAGATGGCTTTGTCTCCTCGTCCACTAGGACGCTAAAAAAAAAATGCATTACTTCACTGTAAAAGTGGGTAGCATCAGATGATATGGCCGCCAGTAGAGATGGCACATCAGATACCACTTGTATGCTACAATCAGATACAACTATAAAACAAAAAACTTTCTCTTTTTTTTTTTTCCCCGTGTCATTTTTACAAAAATCTGACCAGAGGTTCCCCTCCTTCAATAGAGGACACCCCTAAAATACCATTCAAAAACGATAATCAGATAAAAAGTTAATCTGATTTAAAACTTTTGGCTCGGTGCCAACAGGGTCCAATGGTCACACTAATTGCGGCAACCCTTTCTGTCCAAAAATAAATTCCATAACTATAACGGGAACGAAGATATTTACTGTTGAACCCTTTCTTGGCAAGTAGCCAATTTTCAAAATTTTGCAGCAGAGCTCCCTTTCATACAGGGATTTATGAGCAAAATGTAAATTCTCATTATCTATAATTCTATATATATAAAAAATAACCTCAAAGTGTCCTGCCAACAACGGCGAACTACATTTTCCCTGATAAAACAGTTTCTATTACTCTCCCTCATCAATTTGTTAAAGCAGCTTTTTCTGAACACATTTTATAGGGGGGGGGGGGGGCTTCACCTATATTTTCTTCTTCCTGTGCTGCTAGACATTTAATTCCCCCACAATCAGACATTTTAAATAGCAAGTTAAACAAGGCATCAATTTTTAGGCGTACTCAGTGAGCCCTCTGGTGGCCACCATTTAGAGGGATCCTCCTTATACCTTTTTTTTTTTTATAATTTTGCACCATTTTACATGATGTTTGAGGGCGTCTGGATCGCCACTCACCATCATCTTAATGATGGGTGCACCTTAATGCAATTTAGCAACATTTAAGCCTGTTTTCTTTGCTATTTTTAATAACTTTTTTGCTCTAGTTTTTGTAAGCCCTACGTCATTCATAATGGGCAAAACATTTTTATCAATTAAATTTCCCATTTTATTATTTCTCGTTACCACTTTAAGAAATGACAATATTTGGAGCTTCCGGGATCAAGAACTCAGTTTCTTATCACAACGGCTGTGTACCAGTCAGCCCAGTACTTTATCATTACGAGATATCTCAAGTCTGTTCTGTACTCGTTTGAACATCTTCTAAATGAGTGAATATAGGCTAGCCTTTCTCTGACTCCCTAATCCAAAGAACACTCAGCAGGTCATACAGACACTGGGGTTTAAGGCAATACCTGCCCTAATACCTCCACATTTGTCTTTCAACACCACACACACACACTCCAGAAAATAGTGGTTCCTCTGCTTTTAAAAACGTCCCTTATTACATAACTATATTTATATTGTCATTTCTGATGGTAAGGAGAGAAGAAAATTACTTCAGATAATAATATTTGCATGCACAATATTTCCCCTTGGTACCATATAATAATCTCAGTAACCATACACAGACAGAATGCAATTACATTCAAAGGAAACGTGTTAGCTTTTGTAGCCGCACTCCCCAACCAGCACACCACCACACATCAGATAAAGACAATGTTTTCTCACCTGAGGCCTCTCTGCTGTCCCTCCTGTGGTGGGGTGATCGCCGGCGGTGGAGATGCAATCAGAAAGACACGATTCGAGGGTCACCAAATGATAAGTTGAAATAAAGGACTTCTACGCCAATCAGGTTTGCATTCGTCTCCATATTTTTACTCAGAATATACGCCATACAGTGGGTCCACATCTTCCAACAGATATGTGACCCAGATTACATTGGTTACAGAGCTTTTATAGTACATAAATGGGCACAAGCCCAAGTTACAGATTACACAAGGTTTCACAATACAGTCTAGGCGGATGACAATACATTCCTTGTGGAAAATCCCAATTACACATCGGGTCATCTTAACCCAGCAAGGGTGTAGTGACAGGTTAGTCTGACAATTAAAAAAGATTGAATATGTTAGGGAAAATAACATTTTACGGTAATACGGGGCTTGTTTTCATAAACATCTCTTTCCGGGAATCTTATCATATCTTTGGCAGAACATTTCATACCATCTGGAACACAACTGGGACACAGCTATTAAATACCAACTAGAGTTCTAAACATTTAGA
Organism: Pelophylax lessonae; assembly: GCF_965119305.1. NCBI lineage: Eukaryota > Metazoa > Chordata > Amphibia > Anura > Ranidae > Pelophylax > Pelophylax lessonae. Next base: position 479,068,454 of record NC_138768.1, read on the forward strand.
AGAATATATTCTTTAGTATATTAAAGGGGGCTCTTTGACTATATAACGATATATAATGATAGGCTCTTCATATATTTTCATATCTTGACAAAAGCTTTGGCTGTGCGGACAATATCTCTTCCTGTACTGACTATGGACAGTATTCCTGCCTGCTACCTGGACGATCCTTTCACTGTCGCTGTCTTCATTCCTACCTGCTGCCTGGACCAATGCACTGCTAAAACCACAGGTAATCTTTTGTTTACCCTTTGCTCAGCAGAATGTATTTTGGTATGTATTATGCTATGTGTAAGGGGCCTTCAACAATGTGATAGGTTGTCAGGAATTTGTGTGTGATTTATGTCCCTAGAACGCATGATGGTGCTCCTTGGATGTTGTGCCCCTCTATGTGGCTACGCTGTGAAGAAGTCTCACACATGTGGTGTTGCCATACTCAGGAGGAGTGGCAGAATGTATTTTGGGGTGTCATTTTTGCTATTTACGTGCTATGTGTTAGTAATATCCTATGAATTGACAACTGCGTGTAAAAGAAAAAAAATAGGTTTTCATTTTTTCCCCGCATTTTCCAAAAACTTGTGGGAAAAAATGACATGTTCAAAAGACCCATAATGCCTCATAGAATATACGTTGGAGTTTGCTTTCCAAAATGGGGTAATTGTCTTGGTGCTCTAGGGCCTTCAAAAGTGTGATAGGTAGTCAGAAATTTGAATGTGTATTTATGCTCCTAGAATGCCTGAATGTGCTACTTGGATGTCAAGTCTCTTTTTGTGGCCAGGCTGTGTAAAAGTCTCACACATGTGATATCACCATACTCAGGAAGAGTAGCAGAATGTATTTTGGGGTGTAATTTTTGCTGTGTACATGCTGTGTGTTAGGAATAGCTTATAAATTGACAACTTTGTGGGAAAAATAAGAAAAAAAATATTTTTCTTCATTTTCCCAAGAATTGTGGGAAAAAATTACAACTTCAAAAACTCATCATGCCTCTTACTAAATACCTTGGACTCTCTACCAAAAAGGGGTAATTTGGGGGTTATCTGTACTGTCCTGACATTTCAGGGCCTCAAGAAAGGAGCTAGGCAGTCAGTACACCAGGTATGATCAATTTTCACTAATTGGTACCATAGCTTCTAGGCTCAAAAACTTTCACACAGACTAAATAATATACATTAATTTGGGTTATTTTTACCAGAGATATGTAGGCAGTATAAATTTTGGACCAAATGTATGAAGAAAAACAAATTTTTTGCAAAATTTTATAACAGAAACTAAAAAAAAGTGGGTTTTTTTTTTCAAAATTTTTGGTCTTTTTTTGATTATATCACAAAAAGAAAAGAATTGTGATCAAAAACCAAAAAAAGAAAACTATTTGTGTGAAAAAAAATGATAAAAATTTTGTTTGGTTACAGTGTAGCATGACTGAGCAATTGTCATTCAAAGTGTGAGAGTGCTGAAAGCTGAAAATTGGTCTGGGCAGGAAGGGGGTGTAACTGCCCTGTATTGAAGTGGTTAAAGTGGAGTTCCACCCAAAAGTAGAACTTCCGCTCTTTTGCTTCCTCCCCCCCCCTCCAGTGCCACATTTGGCACCTTTCAGGGGGGAGGGGGGAATGGGTACCTGTTTTTTCCCCCTCTTCTGGGATATGGCGCCTCAACGCCGTTCCGCGGAAGCTCGGCCCCTTCAATCCTCCTGTAGGAATGCGCAGCGTGCTTTGCGCATGCGCAGTAGGGACCCACCAATGAAGCCACAAGGCTTCACTGCCGGGTTCCCTTACCAGCAATGGTGGCAGCAGCACCCGACAGCCGATGGAAACATCGGGTGCGGTGCTGACATTGCTCGACTCCAGGACAGGTAAGTTACATATACAGAGTTACATAGTTAGTCGGGTTGAAAAAAGACACAAGTCCATCTGATTGAACCAAAAAAAAAAGTATTGAAAACCCAACCATACAATCCCATATACACAATCCTATACTCGCAGTTGATCCAGAGGAAGGTAAAAAAAAAACAAAAAAAAACAGCAAAGCATGATCCAATTTGCTACAGCAGGGGAAAAAAGTTCCTTCCTGATCCCCCGAGAGGCAATCGGATATTCCCTGGATCAACTTTACCTAAAAAAAAAAAATTTTAGTACCCATTTATATTATGTACACCTAGGAAAGAATCCAGGCCTTTTTTAAAGCAATCTAGTGAGCTAGCCAGAACCACCTCTGGAGGGAGTCTATTCCACATTTTCACAGCTCTTACGGTGAAGAAACCTTTCCGTATTTGGAGACGAAATCTGTTTTCCTCTAGATGTAAAGATTGCCCCCTTGTCCTCTGTGTTGACCTTAAAGTTTACAACTCAACACCAAGTTCACTATATGGACCCCTTATGTATTTATACATGTTGATCATATCCCCCCTTAATCTCCTCTTCTCAAGAGAGAATAAATTCAGTTCCTTTAATCTTTTCTCATAGCTGAGGTCCTCCATGCCTCTTATCAGTTTGGTTTCCCTTCTCTGCACTTTCTCCAGTTCCGATATCCTTTTTAAGAACTTGTCGCGAAAAATGAACTGCATATTCCAGATGAGGCCTTACTAATGATCTGTACAGGGGTAAAATTAAATCTCTCTCTCTGGAGTCAATGCCTCTGTTAATACAAGAAAGGGGACTTTGCTTGCTTTGGAAACCGCAGCTTGGCATTGCATGCTATTATTAAGCTTATGATCTACCAGGACACCCAGATCCTTCTCCGCTATGGATTCCCACAGTTCTACTCCACCTAGTATGTATGATGCATGCATATTCTTAGCCCCCAAGTGCATAACTTTACATTTATCAACATTAAACCTCATTTGCCACATAGTTGCCCAATGAAACAGTGCATTGAGGTCAGCTTGTAAGTTGGAGACATACTGTAAAGAAGTTATTCCACTGCAACGCTTGGTGTCATCTGCAAAGACTGAAATGCTACTTTTAGTACTCAATAGTTTTTATTAAGTTTTTACAAAACAGTAAAACAACAGAAAGGGGTAGCATACAGAAAAGTGCCACACACCACAACAGTGTGTGCAAGCATATAAAACATTGGCACATCGGTATCAGATAATGCAACAGTGAGATACATGACATTGCAATATACAAGGTCCCGTAGCTGTGCTGCTTCAAAGGAGGCATGTTCAGAGTTCATAAGACCAACTAAACCGGAGGACAAACGGGCGAGCAGAGACCCCGTCCCCACCCCAGACACCCCAATTTTGTACAAACTGTGTCCGTGGCAGGGCGCAGCCCCCCCCCCCCCGACCCCCACCATCCCCCAAACCCCTCCCAGAAGAAGAACTAGTATGCAGACATTACCAATAGACATGGGCTGCGTAGTAACAAAAGAATAAACTGGCGGTCACCCACGAGTGACCAGTAAGGCACAGACCCATAATTTGGGAACCAAAGCTAAAGCTCCGCAGCCCAGAGCAGATATCACCTCTCCCACATTCAGACCCCAGAAAGAGAGAGAAAACAAAAAGAGAGGCAAAAAAGAAAAGAATAAAGACCCAAACTGTGATGGGTAAAGAAATGAAAAGGAAAAAAGAACAGAAGAAGATAAAAAGGACAAACAAACAACCCCCCGTGCCGGACCCCCTCCCACCCCACCGTGGCTACGGAGCCTGTAAATACGAGATCCAGGGATTCCATACCCGATCGAAGTTACGTTGCCTATCCAAACGAATGCTAGCCAACTTTTCATTTAGCATAATCCAAGACATTTTGTGTTTCACCTGCAGGATATTGAGTCCAGGCGTCTTCCAAGCACGCGCTATAGTGATTTTTGCCACCAAGAGAATAAAAAATATCAGGGAGCGTGTATGTTTTGGTAATAATAAAATAAAATAATCAGCGCAAGCCCTAATAAACTGATACAAAATAATGTGCACAAAGCTGCAAGTAATCAGTGCCAAACACAAAAACACCAATGATAACTGAATAAATAATATTGCTGCACTAAGTGAATAAAAACAATCGCTAAGTGATAAATAAATGTATATATATATATATATATATATATATATATATACAAATATATTAATTAAATATATTGATATATTAATAAAGTGACCAGATCTTCTCCAAACAAAGATATAATATTAAATCAAAAAGTGAACCGTGATAATATAAAGTCCCAATACACAGTGAAGTCTATGACGCAACGCGTACGGGGGAGCAGCCTGCACGTCATCACGCTGATCCCGGAGGTTGTAGGAAGTGTTGTAATGCCCAGAAAGTCCGCACTGCTGAAGTGCCTGACAATGTAAGTGCAATTTCATCTTTTGTGTTAATAAATAGCCTTATAAAGACAGAGAGCACTAGATCTCCTTTAATTTTTTACACCGGATGCCTTATATGTCTGGAGAGATTATCTGGAGGCGGTGATAGGAGAGTTTACCAGGCGACTGGGATTTACCCAAAACGTGTTTGACTCTCAGGAGTCTGTCTCTGAGGTGAGCTGCTAACCTTACACTTGGCACTAGGATCACTTGGAGTGAAGCATGCAGCACCTTTGATCACGCTCACAGATGAAGATTTCAGTTATTACTGTGTCACTTTATTTTCACTGTGTATTGGGACTTATTATTATCACGGTTCACTTTTTGATTTAATAGTGTATGTTTCGGTATCTCAACTGGCAAATCTGAAAATAGCACTGTCTTGGCATCCCTACCGATTCACTGACCCGTCGCCGAGCGTATCGGGTTAATCACCCTGATCCAGTAGCGCTGGACCTTCGGACAGCTCCACCACACATGATACAGATACCCGTTCTGCCCACATAGTCAAAAACACAAGGGGGAAGTGCCTGGAAATAATTTGGCTAGTCTTGTCGGCACCAAGTACCACCGGGACAGCACCTTATAATTTGCTTCCACCAAGGTGGTGTTGAGTATACCCCTGTGCACCACTGAAATGCTACTTTTAATCCCAGACCCTATATCATTTATAAAAGATATTAAAAAGTAAGGGTCCCAACACTAAACCTTGGGGTACACCACTGATAACTTTAGACCATTCAGATTAAGAATCATTAACCACTACTCTCTGAATTCTGTCTTTTAGCCAATTTTCTATCAAATTACAAACCGATCTTTCCAAGCCAGTAGACTTTACCTTACACATTAGCCAGCAGTGTGTGGGGAACTGTGTCAAACGCTTTTGCAAAATCAAAGTATACTACGTCCACAGCCACCCCTCCATCCAAGGTTTTACTTACCTCCTCATAAAAAGAAATAAGGTTTGACAACTGTCTTTCATGAATCCATGCTGTTTTTTGCTTAAAATATTTTTTTCCAGCAAGAACTCATCTATGTGGTCTTTAATTAAACTCTCCAATATCTTCCCGACTATAGAAGTTAAACTAACAGGTCTTTAGTTACTTGGCAAAGACTTTGATCCCTTTTTAAATATAGGCACCACATTGGCCCTACGCCAATCCAGTGGTACTATTCCAGTCCTTAACGAGTCCCTAAAAAATACAAACAAAGGCTTAGAAATGACAGCGCTCAATTATTTTAGGATGCGTGGGTGGATGCTATCTGGTCCAGGCGCTTTATCCACCCTTATTCTGTCTAAATATTTCTGGACCATATCACCTTTGAGCCATTGTGGATCATTTGGGGCTGTGTCAATACCGTCCTCATTATGGTCATGAGCTCCCCCATGCTCCTTTGTATATACAGAGCTGAAGAAAGTATTTAATAAATTTGCCTTCTCTTTGTCCCCAGTCACCCACTCCTGATTATTTTGTAAAGGGCCTACATGCTCAGACCTAACCTTTTTACTGTTAATATATTTGAAGAATGTTTTGGGGTTTGTCCTACTATCTTTTGCAATCTGTCGTTCATTTTGAAATTTTGAATCCCTGATTTCCTTTTTACATATTCTATTATAGTCTTTGTAACAATTAAACAATGATAGTGTTCCCTCATTTTTATATTTTTTAAAAGCTCTTTTCTTTTTATCTAGTGACAACTTTGTGTTAAAAAAAAAAAAAATGTAATTTTCTCAAAACTTGTGGCAAAATATAAAATATTCCATGGACTCACCATGCCTCTCAGCAAACAGCTTGGGGTGTCTACTTTCCAAAATAGGGTAATTTGGGGGGTTTTGTGGTATCTTTTCAGGGCCTCCTAAACCTTGATAGGTAGTGAGAAAATGCAATGAAAAATGTACGCCCTTTGAAATTCTGAAGGTGGTGTTTGGCTTTCGGGGTCCTGTACACAGCTAGGCTCCCAAAAAGTCTCACACATGTGGTATCCCTGTACTCAGGAGAAGCATCAGAATGCATTTTGGAGTGTCATTTCACATATACCCATGGCATGCGTGAGCAATATATCATTTAGTGACAACTTTGTGTACAAAAAAAAAAACAAATTGTCACCTTCCCAAAACTTAGGGCAAAATATAAAATACTCCATGGACTCAATATGCCTCTCAGCAAATAGCTTTGGGTGTCTACTTTTCAAAAATGGGTAATTTGGGGGGTGTTTGAACTGTCCTAACATTTTATGCTCAATCTTAGCCACACATCACCCACTCTTCTAACCACTTGAAAACCAAGCCTTTTCTGTGACTTTTTGTTTACATGAAAAATATATATATTTTTTTTACTAGAAAATTACTTTGAACCCCCAAACATTATATATTTTTTAAAGCAGAGGCCCTACAGAACAAAATGGTGGATCTTGCAAATTTTTTTGTCACACGGTTTTTGCACACAGATTTTCCAAACGCAATTTACATAGTTACATAGTTACATAGTAGGCGAGGTTGAATAAAGACAATAGTCCATCCAGTTCAACCTGTGTAGGTGTGTGTGACTGTAATCATCTAACATAGCCCTCAATCTCCTGATCCTTGAGATGTAAGTCTAAGAGTCTTTTGAAAGTCACCATACTACCCGCAGAAACCACCTCTTGTGGTAGACAATTCCACAATCTTGTAGCCCTAACAGTAAAGAACCCCCCACGTTGCCTGAGGTTAAAACGCTTCTCCTCTAATCGCATTGTATGTCCTCGAGTCCTCATGCAATTCCTTCGAATGAACAGCTTTTCTTCTAAGCTGAGATCCCCATTAAGATATTTATAAATTGCTATCATGTCCCCTCTCAGACGTCTTTTCTCCAGGGAAAATAAATCGAGCGATTGCAGCCGCTCTTCATAGGTAAGGTCCTCCAACCCCCTAATCAGTTTAGTTGCCCTTCTCTGGACTTTCTCCAGCTCCAACACATCCCTCCTGAGGACTGGCGACCAGAACTGGACAGAATACTCCAGATGCGGTCGGACCAGAGTTTTATAAAGTGGAAGGATTATAGTCTTATCTCTGGAATACATCCCTTTCTTTATGCATGCTAATATTCTGTTGGCTTTGGAAGCTGCCGCTTGGCATTGCATGCTGTTGCCTAATCTATCATCAACTAAGACTCCCAAATCTTTCTCCATTTTTGATTCCCCCAAGGGTTCCCCTCCTAACGTGTATTGTGCTTTTATGTTTTTGGTCCCCAAGTGCAAAACCTTACACTTCTCCACATTAAACCTCATTTGCCATGTCGTTGCCCACTCCGTAATTTTGTCCAGGTCATTCTGTAGGATATCTGCTTCATGCTGTGCAGTTATCGCCCTGGCCAATTTTGTGTCATCTGCAAAAACTGATAACGAACTACTGATCCCTTCCTCAATGCTGTTTATGAATAAATTGAACAAGGTTGGTCCCAGGACTGAGCCCTGGGGCACCCCGCTTACTACCTCAGACCAGTCTGAGTATGCGCTGTTTATTACTACCCTTTGGACACGGCCTTTTAGCCAATTCCGTATCCAAGAGCAAACCCTGCTGTCGATACCTGCAGACCTTATTTTATAAATTAAGCGCTTGTGGGGAACTGTATCAAACGCCTTAGCGAAATCCAAGTACACCACATCCACTGGTCTCCCCCTATCTAGCTCACAGCTCACTTCCTCGTAGAATGCTAAGAGATTGGTTTGACAAGAACGCCCATTTGTAAACCCGTGCTGGTTACTACTGATGATGTTGTTGTCTTTAGCATACTCTACGATATAGTCCCTTATCATCCCCTCCAAAAGTTTACATATTATTGATGTCAGACTGACAGGCCTATAATTTCCCGGGATATGTCTCTGGCCCTTTTTGAATATCGGAAACAAATATATTTTTTTTACTTTAATGCACAAATACACTATATAATTTCAAATTGTTTGGTAAAATTTAAAAGATGATCGTATGCCGAGTACATATATACCAAACATGACATGCTTTAAAAATTGTGCACGCCTGTGCAGTGGTAACAAACTACGTACATTTTTTAAAGTCTTTACAGGTTACCACTTTAGACTTACAGAGGAGGTCTACTGCAAGAATTACTGCCCTCAACCTGGTGGTCGCGGCGATACCTCACATGCATGCTGCAATTGCAGTTTACATATGACACTAGACCAACGCTTGTGTGCGCCTTTGCGCGCAAGCCCGGGGGGGGGGGTTCATTTTTTTTTACATTTATTTATTTTGCTTTTTTATGTTATTTTGACACCTTTCCTTTAATTTTTTTTTAAATCATTTTTATTGTGAATTTAAATATATCCCCTATGATAGCAATCTGTAGTGACAGGTACTCTTTTTTAAAAAATTGGGATCTTTTGGACTCTAGATCTCTCCTCTGACCTTAACGCATCTGACCACTCCAAGATTGGTGTGATAAGATGCTTTCCCAATGGCGCTGTTTATTTCTGGCGAAACAGAAGTCATGAAAGGCTTGTAGCTTCTAGTATCTTAGGCCATAGAGATTATTGGAGCCATTCTTATCTCCAATCCGCTCTATGGTTAGTTAATTGAACCACCGACTGCACTCTCGGGTTAACCGGTGGGACAGGAGAGCCCGAGAAAAACCGCAGAAGGCGGCAGTAGGGGGGGGGGGTCCCCTCCCACTGCATGTAAAAGCAGTCTAGTGGCCAATTATCCACTAGGATTGCTTTTACATGTAAGCCGATCGCTGGCTGTAAAAAAACGATACCAAGATGATGCCTAAATCTGCAGGCATCATCGTGGTATAACCACTCAAAGTCCAGCAAAGTACCAGTACATTGCTGGTCCTTGTTTGGCATATAGTGTAGGTTTTTTTTTTTCATGCAGCCTGTGGGCTGAATGAAACAGAAATCTCCACAAGAAAATTGTGTAGTATACCCACCATTAACCACCTAAACATCCAAACCCACTTCTTGATGGGTATACATGACAAAATTCCATGTATATCTAATGGTTTTTTAACTGCAGTGGTGAAATCACCTACTACAGCGCTGCCATCAGAGATTTCCATATATGCTGAGCACAAACGCTGTTTGTGTCAGAATATATAAAATTAGTGTGCCAGCCGATGAGTGTAACTGCAAGGCAAACTGGTTAACAATAGAATGAAAAATAATAACAAAGTACAGTAAAAGTACAGTAGGAAGAGTAGAAGAACAGAAAAATAACTCAAACGACAACTATTTTTAGCTTTTTTATTTCATATTTTTTTTGTATTTTTTTTTACACTTTTGTTTTTTTTGAACTGCAACTTTCCAGGTTAGGGTCTCTCAAAATGTTGATAGCCATCAAACATCTTTCGAGACCCTGTGTTAGTGTGCCCTACACTGTGTCATGTTGTACCCTACGCTAATACTCCACTAGTGTGTGTGGTAGCGTTGGAAACATTCCCCGATGCAGAGGCCAGGATGGTCAGGACAGAAGGGACTATAAAAACTGGTGTCACGCCTAAATCCACGCCTGCTACAAACACGACATCTTCTTTGGGGGTGTCTTTGGGTAGGGGTACGCGGGAGGACATGTGGAAAATGCCTCTCATGCAGCCGGCTCACTGCATCTGGTTGGGGAAGTTGGCCAGGAGCACCTCCTGGATACAGGTAGGCTCCGAAGATCTCTTCCTGGAATTCTAGGATGGATCCAGCTCGTCCTGATGCTTTGTATAGCACAAAGGCGTTCAGCATAGGCAATTGGAATAAATGTACCAGCGTCTGGCTTTACGGGCAACTAAGTATGGCGCCAAAAGCTGGTAGTTGAGGTCCACCCCTCCTATATTAAGGTTATATTCGTGGACACAGAGGGGTTTCTCCAAAACGCCAGTTGCTGTAGGAATTTGGACCGTCGTGTCTGCGTGAAGGGAGGACAGAACGAAAACATTCCGTGTATCCCTCCACTTCACTGCAAGCAATTTGTCCATTTTCAAGCAGGCTCTCTCCCCCCGACTAAGAGAGGGATTTACAAGCCATTGGGGGAAGCCCCAGCAAATAGGTCACATGGTGCGCCAATTTGTAATTCAAGCAAGTGACTAAAAAGTGGCATGCTTGTATAAAAATTGTCCACGTACAAATGGTACCCCTTTCCGAATAAGGGTGACACCAAGTCCCAAACTATCTTGCCGCTGCTCCCTATGTAGTCTGGGCAGTTGGGGGGCTCCACAGTGCTATCTTTCCCCTCTTAAACCCCGAAACTAACTGTATAGTCTGTGGCCCTGTCACACAGCTTATACAGCTTGACCCCATATCTGGCACGCTTGCTGGGGAGATACTGTTTCAATGCAAGGCGATGTGTTGATCAGCGTATAAATTGCTTTGGTCCACAATAGATCTGAAAAGATCTTCCGAGAAAAACAGCTCATAAAAACTCAGGGGAGTATAATTGGCTGTTTCCACGTGAATTCCAGGTTGGGCAGTGAATGGGGGGGAAGTACAGGCGCTGTATTAGTGGGCTGCCAATTAGGATATGCCAGCGCATCAGGGAGGGCACTATGGGCTCTACGGGCCTGTCTTCAAATTTGCGGTGGCTGCGGGCCACTACTTGTGCTATCCACCGCACCAGCTTCAACTGCACTTATGGGACTCGCAACGTCACCAAGCGATACTGCAGGGCTGGTTGTACTAGGTCCAGGGTTTACTAGGCCGCTGGTGCTTGGCAGTTCACCAGAAGGGTGAGTGGCACTAGTACTGGCTCTCTGCTCCATACGAGCACCCTGCAATTCCTGCACCTCATCAACTCCAGAATGGGGTCGGGTACGCCTGGCCTTAACAGGGACCCATCTGTCGTTGGAGCTATCTGTCAGGGAGCCACTGCTCTCTAACGGTTCGTATACTGACCCTGATTCTGCCAGTGAGGCTTCCCCATCGCTCTTATCTGTCATGGTCAGTATACTGTAGGCCTCTTCACTACTGTACCACCGTTTGGTCATTTTAGCCACTTTAGTCACTATTTTGATTGCCTTCTTGCTGCCAGTACCTAGTGTCTGTGATCCTGATTCATACCCTGTGTCTGGTCTCCCTAGCTGCTGCTGAGAAGCCTGACAGTGGGCGGGGGCCGGGTCGCGGCTCTATGTCTGAATGACCACATTGAGCTGTGACTCGGCTTGGGTAGCCCCATAGCAAGCTGCTTGCTGTGGGGGCATTTAACAGGAGGGGCCAGGAGCACAGACAAAGGAAGCCGATAAGAGGAGGATCCGGGCCACTCTTTGCAAAACCACTGCACAGAGCAGGTAAGTATAACGTGTTCGTAATAAAAAAAACAAAAAAAAAAAAAACCAAGACTTTACAATCACTTTAAGCAGCCTATGTAATATTACACTGCCATTGGTATAACCCTGTTTGCTCTCCCAGGTCTGATCACAGATCAGGACATGCTGAATTGTGTGGTAAAGACAAGTGGAAAAAGTGTACACCTGCTCCTAGATGCTGGAAATCTGTTTACCCTGGTTCCTACCCGACTTGTAGGCCATGAACATCTGACCCAGCATCAGCTTAAAAAACGTGTATACTGTATATGGTGACAGCAGGGGTGTATCATGAAATCAGTGTGCCCGTGTGCAAGATCAGAAGTGGGCCCTAGGAATGAAGAAAAATAAAAATGTGGCGCAGTAAAAGTGGGCTTGGTTTAAATTGTGCTAAATATTGGCTGTGGCTTAAAAAGAGTGTGGTTAAATAGAGATGACCATTGTGGGGCACAATGTGGTAAATTTAAATAGGGAATGTGCAGTGCAGAACGAGGGGGCAACGTTGTCAATCCTACCCTGTATATACAATCCATATACCTTTCTCATATGCTATCCTATTCATCCATATACCTCTCTTATATACCATCCTATTCATCCTCTTATATACCATCCTAATCATCCATATACCTCTCTTACATACTATTCTATTCATCCATATATGTCTCTTATATACCATCCTATACATCCACATACCTCTCTTACATACAATTCTATTCATCCATATATGTCTCTTATATACCATCCTATACATCCACATACCTCTCTTATATACTATCCTGTACATCCATATAACATCCCGCACATCCATATACCTCTCCTATATACCATTCTGTACATCCATGACTTCTCTCATATTCATTCATGTACCACTGTACAGGGGTGTTCTATGAAATCAGGGGCCTGTGTGTAAGATCATAACTTGGGTCCCATTGCTTGATAAAAAAAATTTTTGGTGTGCTTAGTGTGGTGTGGACATGAGTTTCTTTGTGCAAGGGGCTTAACTAGGATTGTAAGACCCAAGGCAGTTTTGGGTGTTCCAAGGAGAGAAGTAATGCAGCACGCTACAGATGCCGTGGCAAACAGTGAGTGTGGCTGACTTGTGTTAACAGTGGGAGGGGCTTAAATGGGCATGTTTAGATAAAGCAAAAGCATTTTTGTACCCGTAAAATATGCATAGATTGCTGTACCACAAGTAAGAGTCTCAAAGACATGTATGAAACTCAGCACAATAATTTTTTGTACACTGAAACTAGACAGAGAGCTGTTGACACTAAAACACTTTGGTGAGAAGTATGTAATGTACAATATAGTGCATATAGTGCAGAGTAGAGATGGCCTTGCGGTTCGCCCAGGGGTCGGTTCGCGGCAAACTTTGCTCGTTCGCTGTTCGCTGATCATGCGAACATATGGCGATGTTCGCGGCCGCCATATTCTTTTACATTGTCAAGAACTTTGACCCATGACACATCCATCAGGTGGTACAGGCCAATTGAGACATTTCAGCACATGGACATACCCCCTACCTTATAAATAGACCTGATCTGGCTGCCATTTTACATTCTGCCTTTTGTCAGTGTAGGGAGAGGTTTGCTGTGTGGAGCAGGGACAGACCAGAGCTTGCAGTGTGTATGCATACACTATGAAGACTTAAAACAGATTCGGATCCTGAAGAAGCTCATTTTGTATGCGAAATGCATCAATCCATCCAACTGTCTGATGTGTAATCCTATGTGTAACACTTATGCGGATCAGCTTCCAGGTTTCCTCGTGGAATTCCCTGTCTTACAGCAGTCCATGCTCAAGTCTCCCTGATTTCCGGTAAGCATCCACCTTTACCATATGTCATCACTTCAGCGCCATAGAAAGTTTATCATTTGAAAGCTCTCCTAGAAGTTTTCTGCGGTAAGGGGCCACCTTGACAGTAATTAAGGATTTTATATGGGAAATACGATCACTTTCACATAGTGGCACGTTTATTTGGCACGGAACATTCTTTTCAAGTTTTGAAGTTTCATATACTTCACATCATTTGAGAGACTTGTGTTTTTTCTCATTTGTGTTTAATTGATTAACACGGACTCATTCACAAGATTGTATATACTTTGCACCTATTTTGACACGTGCAAGTCATTAATTTTTATGTTCATTGATTATCATTTATATATTAGGTCAGCGCACTATTTATCCTTTTCATCCATCCATCATTATTTGTCTTTTTCTAGTGCTGCTTTCCCTTTTTTCACTAATAATTTGCGCACCTTTCACTTTCACCATAGGTGTACTATTGTTTGAGGTGCAGTATATAGAGGTGTAATACACTTATAATATACTTTCTAATATAGAAAGCATATTATAGTGGATTTGAAGCGGGGTGTTATATAACAATATACTTTCATAATAGTGTATTTGGGTACTGCAGAAATGTTGCCTCTTTCGCTGCGTTCCCTCTGCTACACACAGTGACAAATGTTACTGGGAAAAAAAGTATTATAACTGGTGTGATATACCAGTGGCCCCCCAAAACGACAGATTGAAGCGGGGTGTTATATAACAATATACTTTCATAATAGTGTATTTGGGTACTGCAGAAATGTTGCCTCTTTCGCTGCGTTAACTCTGCTAAACAGAGTGACAAAAGCTACTGGGAATTTTTTTTTTATAACTAGTGTGATAGACCAGTGGCCCCCCAAAACGACAGATTGAAGCGGGGTGTTATATACCTTCTTCCACATATACTGCGCTTCTCTAGAGACTTTTGTCACAGGGTCATATAAAAAAATGACAGGAAGAGGTTGGCCCTTCCGCAGTGGTAGTAGGGTAGGGCATGAGCACCAGGTCGGAGCCAAAGTGGAAAGTTCCAGAAGGTGCGTTCAATTACGTCAAAGGACGCACCAGACTTGGTTGAGTGGCTCACTCAGCCTTCCTCTTCTGCACCCTCCTCATCTTCTCTATCTGCACCCTCTTTACTCTCTGCTGTGTGCACCCCCAAAGACACCACCACCAACATATACCCTCCGCTTGAGTCACAGGAATTATTTTCTGATCCATCACAAGACATTTACGATGCACAGCCATTCCTGGCATCGGATCAGGAAGAGGAGGTAACAACAGCCGCCACTCAGCAGTCTGACACAGTACCCAGATCAGCCCAAGGAGGTTGGTCCCCGCTGTTGCTGCCTACTCCGAGGTCTCTAATGTTAGTGGTGGGTGGGAAAAGTGACGTCGATGATGCAAAGGCAAAATTTCTGCAGTACCCAAATACACTATTATGAAAGTATATTGTTATATAACACCCCGCTTCAATCTGTCATTTTGGGGGGCCACTGGTCTATCCCACCAGTTATAATACTTTTTTCTAATTGCGTTTGACACTCTTTCTAGTTGTAGTATCACTGCAGAACCAGTCACAATGCTGCACAATACAAATCCACTATAATATACTTTCTATATTCATCCAGCATTGCTACTTCCTCATCTTCCTGCTCCTCGACAGCTTGATCAATGACACGACGCAATGCATGCTCCAGAAAGAAGGCGTAAGGTACGATGTCACTGATGGCGCCCTGGCTGCGACTGACCAGTTTGGTGATCTCATCAAATGGCAGCAGAAGTCTGCATGCATTGCGCATAAGCAGCCACTGGTGCAGTGAAAAAAACCCAAGCTCCCCAGAACCTGTCCTGCCGCAGAGTTTGAACAGGTAGTCGTTAACTGCACGTTTCTGCTGGAGCAGCCTATCAAGCATATATACAAGGTTGAGTTCCATCGCGTCAGGCAGTCACAAATAAGATTAGACGGGCAGGTTGTGTCGCCGCTGAATGTCAGCAAGGCGAGCCATGGCTGTGTAAGATCTTCTGAAATGGGCCGAGATTTTCCTGGCCTGCCGCAAGAAGTCCTGGACCCCAGGGTATTTGACAACGAATCGCTGCACGACCAATTTCAGGACGCGTGCCATGCATGGAACGTGTGTAATTTTGCCCTGTTTCAGCATGCTCAGCAGATTGGCACCGTTGTCGCACATCACTTTACTAACTGTCAAATTGAGCGGTGTTAGCCACTGATCTGCCTGTGAACGTAAAGCTGAAAGGAGTGCAGGACCAGTGTGGCTCTTGGCTTCCAGGCACAACAGATGCAGCACAGCATGGCAACGTCTCACCTGGCATGTCGAATAGGTTCTGGGGATCTTGGGCGGCGCAGCAGAAGAGGCGGTAGCAGCGGAAAAGGAGGAGTCAGCCGAGAAGGAGAGGGAGGATGGAGTAGGAGGAGGAGAAGAAGAGGCAGGCCTGAATGCAATCCGTGGCGGTAAAACCAAATTTACACGGGTGCCACGGGTTACATGTGTTAGGAATGCTTCCTGAGCACACTGATGTGCTGTCATGAATCTGCAATCTATGAATCTGCAATCTAAAGGGTTAACCTAGAGCAGACTAATTGCAGTAATTGGCAAACAGGCTGTGTTAGGAATGCTTCCTGAGCACCCAGATCTGCTGTCATGAATCTGCAATCTAAAGGGTTAACCCAGAGCAGACTAATTGCAGTAATTGGCAAACAGGCTGCCTTATTTAAACAGCTCAGAAGCACTGTGTCTTTGCTGTCTTGTCTGCAGCTCCTCCTGTGTTCCTGAAGCCTGCTTCCTGTTACCTGTTTGATATCCGTTTTGACCTTTAGCTTGTTCCTGACCTTGTTGACCTGCTGCCCGTCCTGACCCCCGGCTTGTTTGACCATTCTCTCGGATCTCCCTTGTCTGCTTATCTGCCTTCGGATCTTGATCGGCTTCTCCCTTGGTGGGGCGACCCTGAAGACTGCGACCTGGTATCCACACACAGCAAAATCCATCCTCACCACTAGAGGCACCTCAGGTTAGCCTGTGTCACTTAAGTTGGGGGTTCACGTCTAAGCTCTGCCCTCTGGCACACATGGGGCCTTCCTCTGCCATCAGGCTACCACTTGTATCCCTAACAACATGCTTGACGACTGTCAGAAGGTTCACCCAGTGGGCAGTAAAAGTTTGCTAGACCACGTGTCTGTGGTCAGATGTATCTTGGCACCGACACTGTGTGCCAGAGATACATTCACTTGCTGCTGAACATGGCCATATAGCTCTGGGATGCCCTTCTGCGAGAAAAATTTCCTTCACGGGACCTTCCATTGTGGAGTTCCAATGGCCACAAATTTTCGAAAAGGCCTCCGAGTCCACCAGTTTATTTGGAAGTAGTTTGAAAAGTGGGGGGAAGGTTTGGGACTTTAAATGAGGCGTGTGGTCATGACCATAAATGGTACAGACAAATTGGAATGTATATGTTCATATGAGTAGATTTATTAGTATGTAAATATAATACAGCATAAAAACAACAAATGTCATGCATCAGAACATGTCAGGAGATATACACTGGTATGACAGAATGATATAAAAATGATTGTAAGAACAAGAAGCATAGTATGACAAAATAAATACATGATCCACAGATTTGCATCATGAATGCTCGACGCGTTTCGTGTATGTAACACTTCCTCAGGAGCTGGTGCAATTAATTGACTGTGGAAAAAGAAATATAATGAGAGTAACAATGTGTGTAAGAGTATGTAAATGTCTCTATCGGGCACATGAATAAAATAAAGAATGGCTTACAATAAAAATAGATGTTGGAGCTATTACCTCTGGTAACTTGCCATGGGAGAACCCCTATATCATCCGCCCCAGGAGCTGAGGGAGCGATGCCAGGCACGCGGGGTGGTGAACCGTTTAAAGTAGGATAAAAGGATATGATGGCTGGGAGAAAGATCATCATCTCACTAATCCATTCCGTATGATTTCTAGGAGTAAGTATAGTAGTATTAGTAATAGAGTATATAAAATATATAAAGGAATGGTGAGATGGTTCGAGAGTGGATAAGAAAGTATGGAAAAACTCCCAAAGCCAACGGAAATGAAAAAGAATGAAAAAAATGAAAAAGATGAGTAGAAAATGCCGCATAAATATAGGCATGCTGTAAAATAAGGGGGGTACAGGTGAAGCTGTAATGGAAATATGACATGGTCGAAGTGACCATGGAGTGAATATGGACAGCCCAGTGATTGGTCAAGGAAAATGGAAAAGGAAGAATGGTAGGAATGAGAAATGGGGTGAAAGATCTATGCAGACTGGGAGAAAAGTCAACATCTCCCTAGTCCATTCCGTATGGTTTCTACGAGTAAATAGAAATGAATAGTATAGGTAGTATTGGAGTATATGGAAGAATGGTGAGATTGTTTAAGAATATGTAGAGAGTGTGGAAAACCAAAAGAAGACCGAATGGAACAAGTTAGCGAGAGGTGCCCCATAGATGTGTACATATAGTATAGAGGGTGTAAGTAGAGAAAAAAAAAAAAAGGGGGGGGGGGGGAGGGAAGACAGGAAGAGAAAAAGGGGGAAACCAGAACCTGAGTATGTTTACCTGGTGTGAGCAAGTAACTTCCAAGGTCAATAGGACCGAAGAAGAAAGTAGCCAAGGTGAAAGGATGTAACGGCTCCATCCAAGCGCGCATAAGAAAAGCTCCCAGCGTCACGCTCACTATTCCAAGGGGGAAAGCCGCAGCAAATGCTGACGGCTTGCCGAGCCGGAGTTGGCGCCAAGCCAACCTCGTGCAGGAACGTGGATGGTACGTCAGCGTGTCGGCCAGAACACCAAGGGATTGGCGTCTAGTGTTGCACGGAAAGGGCGTGGCGCCGATGCGCCGTGGCCTGGCCCGCCCCCACCTCCGCGTCACAAGGGCGAAGGAGGAGGGGGAGGGCGGCCAGGGCGCATCGCAGCTCCCGGGGCGGAGGAAAGGAAGAGGATGTCCAACAAATAGCAAGCACCAGGAGAGAGTGGTCATGACAACAGTGTGTGTTACTCCCGACAAGACCACTGTTGAAGCATGACAATATTATATTGAATGTGGTTATATAACATCAAATGTTAGTATGATAGTATTGTCGACCCCCGAGTAAGTAGGGCCGGCTCCCTGAATGTATCAGGCAATGCATGGACATCAGGGTATGGTCAATGATGGTCGCACGCCTCCATCCCTATATAATGAGACAAGGAAAGGGAAACGGGACTTTGAGTGAGGTTACAAGGATTATTTGTATCTCCATCCCTATTATAACATGAAAAGTGGGGGGAAGGTTTGGGACTTTAAATGAGGCGTGTGGTCATGACCATAAATGGTACAGACAAATTGGAATGTATATGTTCATATGAGTAGATTTATTAGTATGTAAATATAATACAGCATAAAAACAACAAATGTCATGCATCAGAACATGTCAGGAGATATACACTGGTATGACAGAATGATATAAAAATGATTGTAAGAACAAGAAGCATAGTATGACAAAATAAATACATGATCCACAGATTTGCATCATGAATGCTCGACGCGTTTCGTGTATGTAACACTTCCTCAGGAGCTGGTGCAATTAATTGACTGTGGAAAAAGAAATATAATGAGAGTAACAATGTGTGTAAGAGTATGTAAATGTCTCTATCGGGCACATGAATAAAATAAAGAATGGCTTACAATAAAAATAGATGTTGGAGCTATTACCTCTGGTAACTTGCCATGGGAGAACCCCTATATCATCCGCCCCAGGAGCTGAGGGAGCGATGCCAGGCACGCGGGGTGGTGAACCGTTTAAAGTAGGATAAAAGGATATGATGGCTGGGAGAAAGATCATCATCTCACTAATCCATTCCGTATGATTTCTATGAGTAAGTATAGTAGTATTAGTAATAGAGTATATAAAATATATAAAGGAATGGTGAGATGGTTCGAGAGTGGATAAGAAAGTATGGAAAAACTCCCAAAGCCAACGGAAATGAAAAAGAATGAAAAAAATGAAAAAGATGAGTAAAAAATGCCGCATAAATATAGGCATGCTGTAAAATAAGGGGGGTACAGGTGAAGCTGTAATGGAAATATGACATGGTCGAAGTGACCATGGAGTGAATATGGACAGCCCAGTGATTGGTCAAGGAAAATGGAAAAGGAAGAATGGTAGGAATGAGAAATGGGGTGAAAGATCTATGCAGACTGGGAGAAAAGTCAACATCAACTTGACTTTTCTCCCAGTCTGCATAGATCTTTCACCCCATTTCTCATTCCTACCATTCTTCCTTTTCCATTTTCCTTGACCAATCACTGGGCTGTCCATATTCACTCCATGGTCACTTCGACCATGTCATATTTCCATTACAGCTTCACCTGTACCCCCCTTATTTTACAGCATGCCTATATTTATGCGGCATTTTTTACTCATCTTTTTCATTTTTTTCATTCTTTTTCATTTCCGTTGGCTTTGGGAGTTTTTCCATACTTTCTTATCCACTCTCGAACCATCTCACCATTCCTTTATATATTTTATATACTCTATTACTAATACTACTATACTTACTCATAGAAATCATACGGAATGGATTAGTGAGATGATGATCTTTCTCCCAGCCATCATATCCTTTTATCCTACTTTAAACGGTTCACCACCCCGCGTGCCTGGCATCGCTCCCTCAGCTCCTGGGGCGGATGATATAGGGGTTCTCCCATGGCAAGTTACCAGAGGTAATAGCTCCAACATCTATTTTTATTGTAAGCCATTCTTTATTTTATTCATGTGCCCGATAGAGACATTTACATACTCTTACACACATTGTTACTCTCATTATATTTCTTTTTCCACAGTCAATTAATTGCACCAGCTCCTGAGGAAGTGTTACATACACGAAACGCGTCGAGCATTCATGATGCAAATCTGTGGATCATGTATTTATTTTGTCATACTATGCTTCTTGTTCTTACAATCATTTTTATATCATTCTGTCATACCAGTGTATATCTCCTGACATGTTCTGATGCATGACATTTGTTGTTTTTATGCTGTATTATATTTACATACTAATAAATCTACTCATATGAACATATACATTCCAATTTGTCTGTACCATTTATGGTCATGACCACACGCCTCATTTAAAGTCCCAAACCTTCCCCCCACTTTTCATGTTATAATAGGGATGGAGATACAAATAATCCTTGTAACCTCACTCAAAGTCCCGTTTCCCTTTCCTTGTCTCATTATATAGGGATGGAGGCGTGCGACCATCATTGACCATACCCTGATGTCCATGCATTGCCTGATACATTCAGGGAGCCGGCCCTACTTACTCGGGGGTCGACAATACTATCATACTAACATTTGATGTTATATAACCACATTCAATATAATATTGTCATGCTTCAACAGTGGTCTTGTCGGGAGTAACACACACTGTTGTCATGACCACTCTCTCCTGGTGCTTGCTATTTGTTGGACATCCTCTTCCTTTCCTCCGCCCCGGGAGCTGCGATGCGCCCTGGCCGCCCTCCCCCTCCTCCTTCGCCCTTGTGACGTGGAGGTGGGGGCGGGCCAGGCCACGGCGCATCGGCGCCACGCCCTTTCCGTGCAACACTAGACGCCAATCCCTTGGTGTTCTGGCCGACACGCTGACGTACCATCCACGTTCCTGCACGAGGTTGGCTTGGCGCCAACTCCGGCTCGGCAAGCCGTCAGCATTTGCTGCGGCTTTCCCCCTTGGAATAGTGAGCGTGACGCTGGGAGCTTTTCTTATGCGCGCTTGGATGGAGCCGTTACATCCTTTCACCTTGGCTACTTTCTTCTTCGGTCCTATTGACCTTGGAAGTTACTTGCTCACACCAGGTAAACATACTCAGGTTCTGGTTTCCCCCTTTTTCTCTTCCTGTCTTCCCCCCCCCCCCTTTTTTTTTTTTCTCTACTTACACCCTCTATACTATATGTACACATCTATGGGGCACCTCTTGCTAACTTGTTCCATTCGGTCTTCTTTTGGTTTTCCACACTCTCTACATATTCTTAAACAATCTCACCATTCTTCCATATACTCCAATACTACCTATACTATTCATTTCTATTTACTCGTAGAAACCATACGGAATGGACTAGGGAGATGTTGACTTTTCTCCCAGTCTGCATAGATCTTTCACCCCATTTCTCATTCCTACCATTCTTCCTTTTCCATTTTCCTTGACCAATCACTGGGCTGTCCATATTCGCTCCATGGTCACTTCGACCATGTCATATTTCCATTACAGCTTCACCTGTACCCCCCTTATTTTACAGCATGCCTATATTTATGCGGCATTTTTTACTCATCTTTTTCATTTTTTTCATTCTTTTTCATTTCCGTTGGCTTTGGGAGTTTTTCCATACTTTCTTATCCACTCTCGAACCATCTCACCATTCCTTTATATATTTTATATACTCTATTACTAATACTACTATACTTACTCATAGAAATCATACGGAATGGATTAGTGAGATGATGATCTTTCTCCCAGCCATCATATCCTTTTATCCTACTTTAAACGGTTCACCACCCCGCGTGCCTGGCATCGCTCCCTCAGCTCCTGGGGCGGATGATATAGGGGTTCTCCCATGGCAAGTTACCAGAGGTAATAGCTCCAACATCTATTTTTATTGTAAGCCATTCTTTATTTTATTCATGTGCCCGATAGAGACATTTACATACTCTTACACACATTGTTACTCTCATTATATTTCTTTTTCCACAGTCAATTAATTGCACCAGCTCCTGAGGAAGTGTTACATACACGAAACGCGTCGAGCATTCATGATGCAAATCTGTGGATCATGTATTTATTTTGTCATACTATGCTTCTTGTTCTTACAATCATTTTTATATCATTCTGTCATACCAGTGTATATCTCCTGACATGTTCTGATGCATGACATTTGTTGTTTTTATGCTGTATTATATTTACATACTAATAAATCTACTCATATGAACATATACATTCCAATTTGTCTGTACCATTTATGGTCATGACCACACGCCTCATTTAAAGTCCCAAACCTTCCCCCCACTTTTCATGTTATAATAGGGATGGAGATACAAATAATCCTTGTAACCTCACTCAAAGTCCCGTTTCCCTTTCCTTGTCTCATTATATAGGGATGGAGGCGTGCGACCATCATTGACCATACCCTGATGTCCATGCATTGCCTGATACATTCAGGGAGCCGGCCCTACTTACTCGGGGGTCGACAATACTATCATACTAACATTTGATGTTATATAACCACATTCAATATAATATTGTCATGCTTCAACAGTGGTCTTGTCGGGAGTAACACACACTGTTGTCATGACCACTCTCTCCTGGTGCTTGCTATTTGTTGGACATCCTCTTCCTTTCCTCCGCCCCGGGAGCTGCGATGCGCCCTGGCCGCCCTCCCCCTCCTCCTTCGCCCTTGTGACGCGGAGGTGGGGGCGGGCCAGGCCACGGCGCATCGGCGCCACGCCCTTTCCGTGCAACACTAGACGCCAATCCCTTGGTGTTCTGGCCGACACGCTGACGTACCATCCACGTTCCTGCACGAGGTTGGCTTGGCGCCAACTCCGGCTCGGCAAGCCGTCAGCATTTGCTGCGGCTTTCCCCCTTGGAATAGTGAGCGTGACGCTGGGAGCTTTTCTTATGCGCGCTTGGATGGAGCCGTTACATCCTTTCACCTTGGCTACTTTCTTCTTCGGTCCTATTGACCTTGGAAGTTACTTGCTCACACCAGGTAAACATACTCAGGTTCTGGTTTCCCCCTTTTTCTCTTCCTGTCTTCCCTCCCCCCCCCCCTTTTTTTTTTTTCTCTACTTACACCCTCTATACTATATGTACACATCTATGGGGCACCTCTTGCTAACTTGTTCCATTCGGTCTTCTTTTGGTTTTCCACACTCTCTACATATTCTTAAACAATCTCACCATTCTTCCATATACTCCAATACTACCTATACTATTCATTTCTATTTACTCGTAGAAACCATACGGAATGGACTAGGGAGATGTTGACTTTTCTCCCAGTCTGCATAGATCTTTCACCCCATTTCTCATTCCTACCATTCTTCCTTTTCCATTTTCCTTGACCAATCACTGGGCTGTCCATATTCGCTCCATGGTCACTTCGACCATGTCATATTTCCATTACAGCTTCACCTGTACCCCCCTTATTTTACAGCATGCCTATATTTATGCGGCATTTTTTACTCATCTTTTTCATTTTTTTCATTCTTTTTCATTTCCGTTGGCTTTGGGAGTTTTTCCATACTTTCTTATCCACTCTCGAACCATCTCACCATTCCTTTATATATTTTATATACTCTATTACTAATACTACTATACTTACTCATAGAAATCATACGGAATGGATTAGTGAGATGATGATCTTTCTCCCAGCCATCATATCCTTTTATCCTACTTTAAACGGTTCACCACCCCGCGTGCCTGGCATCGCTCCCTCAGCTCCTGGGGCGGATGATATAGGGGTTCTCCCATGGCAAGTTACCAGAGGTAATAGCTCCAACATCTATTTTTATTGTAAGCCATTCTTTATTTTATTCATGTGCCCGATAGAGACATTTACATACTCTTACACACATTGTTACTCTCATTATATTTCTTTTTCCACAGTCAATTAATTGCACCAGCTCCTGAGGAAGTGTTACATACACGAAACGCGTCGAGCATTCATGATGCAAATCTGTGGATCATGTATTTATTTTGTCATACTATGCTTCTTGTTCTTACAATCATTTTTATATCATTCTGTCATACCAGTGTATATCTCCTGACATGTTCTGATGCATGACATTTGTTGTTTTTATGCTGTATTATATTTACATACTAATAAATCTACTCATATGAACATATACATTCCAATTTGTCTGTACCATTTATGGTCATGACCACACGCCTCATTTAAAGTCCCAAACCTTCCCCCCACTTTTCATGTTATAATAGGGATGGAGATACAAATAATCCTTGTAACCTCACTCAAAGTCCCGTTTCCCTTTCCTTGTCTCATTTGGAAGTAGTTGGTGGGCTATAAGTTCCGACAAGCCAGCGGTCAACCGTTGGGCAAGAGGGTTATCCTGCGTCATCATTTTTTTATGCTCGAACATTTAGGCCACGGAAGCCTGCCTTTTTCCAGAAAAACTTGAGGACGGCATGATGGAAGGTGGAGTGGAGGACAAGAGGAGAAGGAGAAGAGGCTGGACGGTGAGAGCCTGGAGTGTGGCTTTGTGGGTTCTGACGGTGTTGCTCCCACTGGGCTCGGTGATGGGAGTCCAGGTGCCTTCTTAAGGCGGTCGTCCCTAGGTGAGTGTTGGGCTTACTGCGACTTATGCGTTTACTGCAAAGGCTGCAGATGGCAACACTATTGTCAGCAGCGGATAGGTTAAAAAAAGCCCATACTGCGGAGCCATGTGCCGGCGCCCTGGTAGCGCCAGATGTGACCGTACATGGTTGATGGCTCACTCCTGATACATTAGCAGTCTGGTTTGTCCCTCCTGTGCAATGTAAGTTCAGCCTGCTTCTCCTCCCTATCTCCTGGTCCATCTCTCCCTCTGAACTCCCCTCCTCTTCCTCTCTTGTGGGCACCCACGTAACGTCCATAGACACGTCATCACTGACATCACCTTCCCCACCACTAACATTTGAGATCTCAAAATAGGCAGCAACAGCAGAGACAAACCTCCTTGGGCTGATCTGGGTACTGTCGTCAGACTGGTGAGTGGCGGCTGTTGCTACCTCCTCTTCCTGATCCGATGCCAAGAATGGCTGCGCATCGCAAATGTCTTGTTAAGGATCGGAAAATAATTCCTGTGACTCAAGCGGAGGGTATATGGTGGTGGTGGTGGTGTCTTTGGGGGGGGGGGGGGGCACACAGCAGAGAGTGAAGAGGGTGCAGATAGAGAGGATGAGGAGGGTGCAGAAGAGGAAGGCTGAGTGAGCCACCAACCAAGTCTGGTGCGTCCTTTGACGTAAATAAAGACACCGTCTGCAACTTTCCACTTTGGCTCCGGTCTGATGCTCCTGCCCTACCCCAACCACCACTGCGGAAGGGCCTGCCTCTTCTTCTGCCTGTCATTTTTTAAATGACCCTGTGACAAAATGACCAGTACTGGGTGGCAACGTACTTAGACCCCCGGTACAAACCAAAACTGGCGGAAATGTTACCACCATCACAGACATCACAACCTGCAAAAACTAATTTCAGGGAGGTTTCACTCCGCGCCGCCGCCGACCGACCCCCCCCCCGTACCGCCACGACCCCCCCCCCCCCCACTCGCACTAATTTTACACAACTAGAGGATGATCACATGAAATGGAATCAGTATACAGAGATTTACTTCTTCTGAGAGATAATAAAGGAACACTCTAACCACCATGACCACTTCAGTGATTTGAGGTGGTCATGGTGGTAGGAGTCAGAAACGCTGTCCGTGAGCCACTGCTCAAAAGCAGGAGACTCCCACAAGTCATGGGAGACTTGTCTGTAGATAGATAGATAGAATATATTGCTAGATAGATACGTAATAAATAGATCCTATTTTCTCTCTCTCTATTCAACAGTTCTGAGAGTTCAGAAGATCAGAGATGAATAATTTTGCTATGTAAATGGCAGTAGTAATCTTTAGAATATAAATGTACAGTTTACTAACAAGAAATAATAATGACAGAGGAAAAAGGTGTATATTAAGAAATTGTAAGTAGACAACTTCTATTGTGAAATACCTTTGCTATGCTTAATATTTTATTTCCTTACTAACACACATATCTGCTGATTTATAAAAGAATTGGTGAGGGTGAGACAAAGAATTTGATTGCTGAGTGTTATGTTGGTGAGTGTACATACCTCTGTATAGGAGGAGAGTAGAGGAGGACGGATCGCACAGTCCGATCTTCTGCTGCTGTTTCCTGTATGGCTCCTCCTGTCACAGGCGGAGTGCATTTCATATCCTTCCACCTGTGACAGAGCCGAAACTATACTAGGAGAAGCGGCTCTGTCACTGACTCAGCAGACATCCGAAGACTCCCTCGGCAGCCGGGAGGTCGCACGGCACTTGCGGGTGTCCGTGAGCCGGCGGCCAAAGGCAGGAGACTCCCGCAAGTCGCGGGAGACTTGGGATGTCTGCCATCACAGAGGGCTGTCAGAATGCAGCACTTTCAGGCCTTTCTTCGAGAAATGCTGCATTCTGCTTTTGCGTGCGCTGGCAGAGGAATTTCCACTCACAGAGAAAACAGTTGCGGGTACCAATCCAACAGCACCTGAAGATGTGTTGGTAACTTCTGATATGAGATCATTCTTTCAGCCGACACATCCACAGCTGTCCTCCGGATCCAGCATCAGGAAACGCCTAGACCGACAGGTGTCTGACTACATCGGGTTAACGGCCGATGTGGATGCTCTGAGAAGTGATGAACCCCTGGACTACTGCGTGGGCAGGCTTGACCTCTGGCCAGAGCTTGCACAATTTCCATGGAACTGTTGGCTTGCCCCTCGTCCAGTGTCCTGTCCGAAAGGACGTTCAGCGCAGCAGGGGGGATCGTGACCGATAAGCGCACTCGCCTAGCTCATGACAGTGTTGACTATGACTACCTCAAATTTCTAAAAATGAATGAGGCATGGATCTCCCTTTTATGTCCGTTGAATGCCTAATTGCTACAGTCTGTCCCTGCTCCACACAGCAACCTCTCCCTACACTGACAAAAGACTTTTGTGGACCTATTAGCTAGCGATTTGTGACACTAACCCTCTGTCCCTGCTTCACACAGCAACCTCCACTTGCTGTCAGGTGAACGGCTGTGGGCTAATTTTTGGGGCCTGTACTGGCCGACACTTACTTCTGTATCCTGTGAATGCCTAATGTACCTCCAGCCACAGAATACAAAGTTCTTTGCTGTCAGGTGAACGCCTGTGGGCTAATTTTTGGGGCCTGTAATGGCCGACACTTACTTCTGTATCCTGCGAATGCCTAATGTACCTCCAGCCACAGAATACAAAGTTCTTTGCTGTCAGGTGAACTCCTGTGGGCTAATTTTTGGGGCCTGTAATGGCCGACACTTATTTCTTTATTCTGTGAATGCCTAATTTTTCAGACTGGAATTGAAAATCAATGGGTCTGTAAACGTTCTGCTAAATTGTGTAACGGATGTGGACCCATTTTACAGACGTGTCAATGGACCCTATATGTATTTGACATGTATTTACCACCTGCTGTCAGTTCTGGCTGATTTAGAAAAAAAAATAATTTTTTTTTGCTGAAAAAAAAAAAAAATAATAATTTTTATGGCAACTTTTCCAATAGCATTACTTCTGGTATATCAGTGTCCATGTTGTGGGACTATGTGTGCACAGCTAGTAAGTATTTTGTGGCTGCAAATATGACCTGGAGGTTTTTCATGTTCGCCTGCCATTAAAATGAATGGGTCCGCCGCGAACCTGCGGTTCGTAAACATTTGAGCGAGTTCGCCGATCGCGTTCACGAACTGTCCCGCCAGATGTTCGTCCATCACTAGTGCAGAGTATGTAATCTACAATATAGTGTATATAGTGTAGGGATGTGTAATGTACAATATAGTTTTTTAGCTTATATAGTGTAATATAGTTTATTAGTGTATATAGTACAGGACTCTAGTCGGCCATAGACAGTTTTTTTTTTCAGTGGACTAAATTAAAAAATAACTAAATCTTTCATCCTCAATTTCCCCCAGATTAGTCTGCCCCTGAGTGCAATCCTCTCCCCCCAGGTCAGTTAAACACCAAGTGCTATCCCCCCAGGCAGAACACAGGGCTAAGGAGCGCATACTGCACAGAGCACAGAAATGCATATTGCACCGAGCACAGGGTTTAGCAGTATGTAACATTCAGTGCACAGGAGTGCTATTACACAGAGAGCACAGGAGTGCTATTAAACAGAGGCCACGGGAGTAGTATCGTACAGAGAGCACAGGAGTGCTGTTCGTACAGAGAGCACAGGAGTGCTGTTCGTACAGAGAGCACAGGAGTACTGTTCACACAGAGAGCACAGGAGTACTGTTCACACAGAGAGCACAGGAGTACTGTTCACACAGAGAGCACAGGAGTACTGTTCACACAGAGAGCACAGGAGTACTGTTCACACAGAGAGCACAGGAGTACTGTTCGCACAGAGAGCACAGGAGTACTGTTCGCACAGAGAGCACAGGAGTGCTGATCACACAGAGTACAGAAGTGCATATCCTACAGAGAGCACAGAGCACATGAATGCATATCGCACAGAGCACAGAAGTGCGCATTGCACAGAAAGGACAGGAATGCCTATGGCACAGAGAGCACCGGGCTTTTGATTTGTTTTCTAGGCTGAGGAGTGCATAAAATAGAGGGATCAAGAGTGTGTTTCAGACAGTGCTTTGTGAATTGCAGCGGGCACAGAGGGAGGTAACATACTGGCAAGTGTACAACAAATATTCCCCCTCCCCATTCCCAGTACAGACTCTCCCCTTAAATTACCCCAATACAGACTTTTCTCCACTCCTGGCTCTCCCCTCAAGTCTGGAGAGATGGTATAGAATGCTGTATATGACTTGCTTCTTAGACCCCACTGTCTGGTACAAGTCCTCTGTTCTGTATGGGGGGAGTGTCAGGTGGACAAGCTGAGTGACTTGCTTATGTGTAAGCCTACTGCTCACCCCTTACAGCCTTCTACATTGATTGTAATGGGTAGCCAAGTCAGGAGTCAGGAATTTGTATAAATGCTCCCAGCTGGCTCCTTCCTGACATTTGTACATCTGTACATTTACTCTCCCCCTCCCCACTCCATTCCTGGGCTGCTGTCTGTGCAAAGTTCTGGGCAGCCTGCTGGGTACACAGACATTCTCTTCTGCTGCTCGCTCCTCCTAAGTGATAAAGTAACAGGCTCATCCCCCCCTGCACATACCTGCAATTGCTGGGCACAGCAGAGGAAGCCTTCCTTTACAGACTTCTTTTCACATGACTAGCGTAGAACAGATGTCACTATAAAACCTGGCTGAACGGCCAACCTACCACCCCCTTGCACCCTTTCACCTTTACCTTATCCCAATAATCGAGACGACACCGTAAGTGGAATAAAATTGGCCATAGCAGCCCTTTTATTAACCAATTTCAAATTAAATTAACATAAATTAACATAAAGGAAAAAAACATTCCTTAAAACAGAAACGTCAAAAACAGTTAAAGCTTTTGTTGGTCTTTGAGGCCCCCCATTTTAATGTTCAGATAAATACTACACTGCGGGCCCACTTAAACATAATAGGCCTCCAGCCGCAAAACTCCAGCTTTTATGTCCCGTATAAGTTCCCGCATGGATCTAACCGCCAGATCATTACCCCCCACATGAAGCACCAGCACATCCGGATGCCTGTCCCACCGAGCAAATTTATAAACCTCCGGCACCACTCTGCTCCATATCATACCCGGCACCCCCAGCCAGCGGAAGCAGGCTTCCTGTCTGGTAAAACCTAGCTGTCTACCACCGGGACGGACATCTGCTCGCCTGGAACCCCAAAACACATAGGAGTGTCCCAATATCCAGACGAGGCACGGTTCACCTGAAAGAAACAAAACAAAAGGCAAAATAACAGCAAATCCCCTGCAGGTTCCCTGTACAAACAGAGACGCACATACCAAATCCCCAACGACAATCACAACAGATGAGGACGAACATACAACGAAAACCTCTTCGAATCCCACCTACCAATGCGCTTAACCGCATCCTCATCCAACCCCCATTGGGCGGCCTCCGTGGCCGCCCCAATGCGGAAGGAGTGTGAGGCATAGCATTTGGCATCCAAACCCAAGACACCCAAACACTTACAGAAAACCCCGATGAATTGATATCTGGACAAGGACGCCCCATCAGCATGCACTAAAAACGAGCCACCCACCTGCGGCCGTACGGCCAAAAAATCACTCGCAGCGCTAACCGGGCACAAAGTCGATGCCGGCATGGCAAACAAACGGACCCGAAAAAAGAGGACTTCATAAGCAGAAAAGCACAGCGTACCCAATACAGCGGAAATATCCAGCAAGAGGAGAAAGGATACAGGGCGTCTGCCGTCCTTACGGCGATGGGCCCGCCCATACCCCTTCAGAGCTTGCCGAACAACGAAGTCCTTCGTAAAATCATAACTACCCTGCAACTTAAACAAGAAGGCCAGGCCGGCCAACTTGCGAGCCACAGCAGACGCCGACCCACCTTTCTCAAACTGTCGCGCCAGAAAGTAAAGAACCACCCACCGAACCTCCGGATCCCCGCTA
Organism: Pelophylax lessonae; assembly: GCF_965119305.1. Lineage (NCBI taxonomy): Eukaryota > Metazoa > Chordata > Amphibia > Anura > Ranidae > Pelophylax > Pelophylax lessonae. The sequence goes on from NC_138768.1 coordinate 479,099,204, forward strand.
TCCAGCTCCGCCAAACGCAGCACCTCCCACCACTCGAGCCATACTTTGGAATATGCTGACCACGTAGCCTCACTCACAGACCGTTGGATCCAGCCGGCGAGGACCCCAAGGCAATCTCCCACAGCCAATCGGGACACGGGACCCCTTGTTGCTCCGCCTCCGGCGCCAGCTCTCGAAACCGGTCCCACTGAAAGCGAGACAAGGCATCAGCTAACGTGTTGACCACCCCCGGAATGTGCACAGCATAAAGAAAAACGTTCAATCTAAGGCAACGCAACACCAATTGTCGCAGCAGCCGAACCACCGGCTGCGAGGAAGCCGAGGAGCGGTTAATCACCTGTACCACTGCCATGTTATCGCAGTGCAGACAAACCCTCAAATCCCGGAATGCGTCCCCCCAAATCTCCATGGCGAGCACCACCGGAAACAGTTCCAAAAGTACCATGTTCCGAAGGAGACCTGCCTCCGACCATGACGCAGGCCAAGGCGCCGCGCTCCACCGCCCCGATAGAAAGCCCCATACCCAGTGGAACCTGCCGCGTCCGTGTACAGCTCCAGGTCAAAATTGCTGACTGGCCCCGACATCCACAAAGCCCTCCCATTGTAGTCGACCAAGAAACTGTGCCACAGTCGCAGGTCTTCCCTATGGTCCTTGTTGAGGCGGATAAAGTGCGCGGGCGATGTTACTCCCGCCGTGGCCGCCGACAACCTCCTACAAAAACCCGACTCATTGGCAAAATCCGGCACGCAAAGTTTAGCTTTCCCAACAACAAGCAGCAAGCAGCGAAGTTGGATTTTGTGAAGGCCCAAGACAGCCCAAATCTCTGACTTGAGAGCCGAAAGCTTGTCCTCCGGCAAGCAACATTCCATAGCATCGGAATCCACCACAATGCCCAAGAAGCTAAGCATCGTGGTAGGGCCCTCCGTTTTTTCCGGCGCAAGCGGAATCCCAAACTGAACCGCGATGTGCTGCAACGTAGAAAGCACGGCACACACGTTGGAGGAAGGCGGACCCACGCAAAGGAAATCATCCAAATAATGAATGAGGGAATTCGTCCCAGACACGTCCCGCACCACCCACTCCACAAAAGAGCTGAACGTCTCAAACAATGCGCAAGAAATGGAACAACCCATAGGGAGGCAGCGGTCTACATAATAAGCCCCCTGCCACCGGCAACCCAACAGGTGAAAACTATCCGGGTGAACTGGAAGCAGCCGAAAGGCGGCTTCGATATCAGCCTTCGCCATTAGAGTGCCCCCCGGCCATAGCGCCGAACCCAAAACACAGCCGCATCGAAAGGTGTATAAGCCACCCCGCAGGCTGCCGGATCAATCGCGTCATTCACCGACCCCCCCTTTCGGAAAGAGAGATGGTGAATGAGACAAAACTTATTGACCTCCTTCTTGGGCACCACACCCAGCGGAGAAACCACCAAATTAGGCAACGGCGGAGCGGGAAACGGGCCACCCATCCGACCCAATGCCACCTCCTTCGCTAGCTTGTCGGACACCACCGCAGTATGCTGAAGTGCGGACCGCAAATTCCGCGCATGAGGGGGAATGGTAGTCATGGAGCAAGGAATACGAAAACCCTCTGAAAACCCAGCCTCTAGGAGCTGAGCCGCTGCCCTATCAGGGTATCTACTTAGAAAAGGCAGCATCTTTTCCAAGATCACCGGCATCGTCCCTTTTTTGACCAGGCTCCCCGGAGCGTCCCTTACCCCGTTTGAAACAGCGGGACAATGGATGGGCACCCCCGCAGCCTGAGCACTCGTGCTTGTAGCGACAGGACCCCCCTAACTTACAGGAACCCTCGTTGAATTGCCCTGGGGTAGACGAACCGCCGCCCCCCCCCCTGGAAAAAACTGCTGGGGGGCCCGCGCCGACAACATAAGCCGCATCCAGAGGCTAATGTCTTTGTGGTCCCAACGCAGCGACTGTCGAATGGCCTTCCGCTGACGGAACTGCTCATCATACCGCAGCCACGCCGTACCCCCATACACCCTGTAAGCCTCACCAATAGCATTCAAGTAACAGAAGAGAGCCGAACAATGTTCGGGGTTCTTCTCCCCAATCACACTAGCTAGAATCGCGAACGGCTGCAACCAGTTAGCGAAAGTGCGGGGGATTAACCTATACCGCCGCTTCTCTTCATCCTCCTTCTTGTTCTCCTCAGGCTTGATCCTATCCAAGTTAAATTTCTCCAGCGGCAAAAGAGTAAAGATTTCCACGTACTCACCCTTGACAATCTTCTCCCTGACCTCCGCCTTCAGATGCGCCCCAAACGGTCCCTCGAAGCAAACATAGACTTCGCACCTCGCCGAGTCGTCCAACCGGACCGTGTCCCCCTTCTTAGCACTGTCCCCAACTGCAGCCCCCTTTTCCGACCCCCCTGCAGCGTCCCCCACCGATGTGGAAGCGGCCGCAGGCGGCGGCTTCACCGCCGCAGCCTGCACGCCGACCGCCCCCTGAACCCCAGGCGCCGGCGCAATCCCCGCCGACGCCCCCCCAGCCGCGGGCGGGACCCACGCCGCCGCTGGCGAGGGGCTAGCACCCCCCTGCTTGTTGAAGCGCCCGACCAGCTCCCGCAGACCCGACAGCAAGGAAACTAACGCCCCATCCGGCCCCACAGCAGCAGGCGTACCACCCGCCAACTGGGCAGCTAACCCTCCCCCCTAGTGGGCAACCGCGACCCCAACGCGCCGCCCCCACCTAAACCCTACAGTTCGCGTAAAGAATCACAGACAGACACAGAATTCTCACACTCACCGGGCTGCCCAGGGGTGGTCCCGCCAGCCGCTGCTCCCGAGGCCCTCTCAGCTGGGCCGCTCAAAGTCGCCTCCTCGTCCGAACCCGACAGCTCGCCTTCTGACCGATCCATCGCAGGTGGGGAAGCCTCAGCGGAGGGCCGTGCAGGGGGCCTGCCATGCCCGCGAACCGTGTGGTCGTCCTGCGGCTCCTCGCACACCGGTCCCGCCTCCAGCCGATGATCCGGCAGCACGCCCCGAGCCTGGAGCGCCCGCTGTGGCACGACCCGTGCCCCCCCGCCGATCTGAAGCCCCGGGTCTAGAGGGTCTCGGGAACATATGGGGGCTGCCGGCCAAGGCACCGGAGGGCCCGGCAGCCGCATCACTGCTCCTCCCCCGCCGAGACTCCTCCCCAACACCGACAACCTCCGGGGAGGAGTCCGCATTCCTGCCCGACTGCCGCTCAGGGGGAGGGGGAGGGGAAACTGAGACACGCCTACCCCTCCCACCCCCTGAGCTCCACTGCTGCCGAGGATTCCTCCGCTGGTCGAAGCAGTGGCACGCTTAGCCGGCGGGCCTGGAGGGTCCCTATTGGGGCTCCTAAGTGATTTTACAGCACGGGGGGGGAGTCTGGGGAGAAACGCTCCGGAGGCCTGGTTCTCCGAGTGCGAGTGGAGTCCCGCCCCCCCGCCGCCACGGCCGGGCTCTGTTCGCCCAGAACCGCCGTGACCTGAGCCTGGACCCAGGCCGCCCCATGAACTGCGGCCACGGTGCGGAGGCGGGAGAGTAATCCGTCCAGCTCGGCCATTCTAGAGTGGAGGAGCAGGGGACAGCAGGCAAGCAGAGGACCAGGCCAGCTGAAGGGGGGGGGTATGAAGCTGCAGGGGCTGGCTGGGTGTCAGCGGGACACAGCAGGAGGGAGAGGAGCCGTGCAGCCGGGAGGTGAGCCTGCCGGAGGAGGGGGGGGGGGCGGACAGCCTGTCCCGCCGCACACCACGTGGAGGACTTGCAGTACCCTGAGGAGGAGGAAGCTGGCCGGCCGAGAAGGGAGCCCATTGGAGGGGGGGGCAAGTGCACCGCCGCACACTAGTGAGCCCGGGAGCCCCACACGTGGAGGGAGTGCTGGCGTGGGTATAGCCTGCGGGGGGGGGGCGGGAGTCAGAGTCCACCACTGCCCCCTGTACAGGAAGGAGCTGCCCACGTGGAGTAAGAGCGGGCGCGGGTATCGTCCGCGGGGGAGGGGGGGTGGAAGACCGAGTCCACCGCAGCCCTTACACTGAAAGGAGCTCCCTCGCAGAGGAAGAGCGGGCGCTAGCACAGCCCGCGGGGGGGGGAGGACCGAGTGAGAGGAGAGGGGAGACAGGCAGCGCAGCAGCAGCGCCGCCGCCACTGAGGGGGATAGGAAGGGAGGGGCGACAGCCAGAGAGCAGCCAGGGGAAGGGATGGACAGCCAGGCACGGCAAAGGCAGACAGCCGGAGGGCCCAAGCCACGGAGGGAGGGAGGCAAGGGGGACACTACCTCACCCTGGACGCTTCTTCTGCCGAGTGCGGGGATTTTGGCGCCCCCCAGCAGATCCCACCTCTTCCTGCCTGCCAGCCACGCCTCCCCCTAAGCTAGCTAAACAACTTAGGCTCCCCCCATGACCACTACTAACTTATTTCCTGACTTAACCCTACACTCCCCTGTCCACTTAGTCATGCTGGCCCTATGCTGTCGCTCCGCTCCTGCTCCGGGCCTCCCTTGACAGATGCAGATCACACAGAATCCAACCTCCACTAAAACTTGTGTTAAGGAAGTCTTCCTCTTCTGTACCCAGTCATCGCACATATGTACAGGGGGTACTCGGGAGCAGTCACACCACAGATTAGCTCCGAACATACACCACAGCTCCAAAACCAAGCTCCACCCCCTGGAGTCTCTGAGCTGTCAGAACTATAATCATAGTATCTGGCTGTCTCCGCCTGTGAGCCATAAATAAAAAAGTCCATTGATCCTCCCACCTCCCGGGCTCCTCTGATTATAATTATGGGGCCCAAAGAAATGTTATGGACTGACTTACTCTATGTGTACAGTGTCTGTCAGGGCATAGTGGGCACCCCTGCCCTCGGGGCCTGTGTTTATGGCACAATCTACACACATGGATGATACGCCACTGCCCTGGAACAATCTTACCAGTTGCCTGGGAAGATCATGACTTTGGGTGGGAAGTTTGTGGGGTTGTACAGGCGATGACCAAGTTCCCACCTGAAAAGTACCTCTCAACAAGCTCCATGAGGTTATCACCTGACTTAGGGTGCCCTTTGCTGACCCCTTTCACAGGTAGATAGGTAAGCATCTAAGGCAGGCCATAGATGAGTCGCAGTCTGAACAATCTGTTGCATTTTGGATCAGGCATTTTTGCCTGCGTCACGAAAATTGTGTGTCACAGCTGGAACATTAATGATGCGAAAACAAATGACCAAGAATTTTCATTTAGTTTTCGACTCGTCTATTGTCTGCCTTAGGAAGCAATCCATGAACAAAAGCTTTACTATCTGTGGTCCAGACAGGGACTCCACTTGCAGCCACTTCCGATTAGATAAGATCAAAATCTGTGATCGTGGAAAATTTCAACTTGAAAGAACTAGCTGCTGACCCACTGTACTGGTACCACTAAGTAACACCCAGCCATGCTAGCATTTACCATTTGACTTGGTCATAATCCACAGCATCAGTAGACTATAAATCATAATAGGCCTTCTGCGACTCATCAGTTAGAAGAGCCACCAGTCCTGCCTGCTTTGTTTAAGGCCAACCTTCCCTTTCTACAGTTTATTCAAATGTTACCAAAAAGGCCCTTGGGCCTTTGGGTCATCATTGGCAGTCATCTTGGAAAGAAAGCGATCATGACCAATATGATTGACTGAGGAACTGTCAGGAACTGTGACTTTGCAGTAGACCTTTTGTGCAAGTATTTGTACCACCTCTCTCAACACATTTTTGTCTGTTTCCACAGTGCTTTCTAATTTTTAAACGGCACCTGCATTTGTTCCTGCAAAGCATTCGTGATGGACGAACATCGGACCCGCAAACTTTCTCAAATGTTCGCGAACCTCAAGTTCGCGGTGGACCCCATTCATTTTAATGGCGGGCTAACATTAAAAGCCTCCAGGTCATACTTGAAGCCACAAAATACTTACTAGCTGTGCACACATAGTCCCAGAACATGGACACTGACATACCAAAAGTATTGCTATTGGAAAAGTTGCCATAATTTTTTTTCTAAATCAGCCAGAACTGACAGCAGCCAGTAAATACATGTAAAATACATATAGGGTCTGTTCGCACATCTGAAATATGGGTCCGCATCCGTTCCACAATTTAGCCCACAGGCGGTCACTTACTTCTGTATCCTGTGTATGCCTAATGTACCTCCAGCCACTGAATACAAAGTAAGTGTCGGCCAGTACAGGCCCCAAAAATTAGCCCACAGGCATTCACTTGACAGCAAAAAACATTGCATTCTGTGGCTGGAGGTACATTAGGCATTCACAGGATACAGAAGTAAGTGTCGGCCATAAAAGGCACCAAAAATTAGCCCACAGGTGTTCACCTGACAGCAAAGAACTTGGTTTTCTGCAATGTCCAGTGGTTTAACTATAGGTCAGTATGGCCTTGTTGAAGCAAACAGTTTGGTAGTTTTGCCCTAACTCAACCTAAGTCTGTAATTACTGCAGATGTAGATACTGGATGTCTCTCACCCAAACCGGGAACTCTGCTCTCCGCTACAGCCAGGCCTCGCTCTGCTCAGCGTCTCCTGTTGCCTGCCAGCAACCTTCCGCTCGGTCACGCTACCGAGACTTCACCACACACTCACACCGCTTGCTTCAGCTCCAGGGTCCGCCACTAGGCCTCGGCCTATTCTCCTGTGATCCACAGCAGCTCTTCCCCTTCCTTCCAGTGCGCTGTCCTCGAGGTAAGAGACATTGAAATCAATGGGACCCGAACTTCTGGAATCAAAAAACACCATTTTGAAGCCCTAAAACCCATAAATGTCCCTAAAAAGTGCCTAGGGTTATGGGTCATGCCCCAGGGACTATGAATCAGGCAAAAAAAATTATTGTGATTAAGTATGTAGCGCTTATCATAAATAAATTATTATGGGCAGATCAATTAAAAGATAGTCCATAAAAAAGTCCATAGAAAAGAACTTCCGGAGATCCTCGTGGAGAAGTGTGATAAAACCAACACTAAGTGGGAGGGTGCAACAGATCCACCACCAGATTTTAAGCCAAAACACGCTTACCAGACTGATGAATAAACACGCTTCTAAGCAATAACCATGGCAAGCTGCAGGTAGCAGTCAGAAAATCGCCTTCCCAATACACTTCTCAAAAGAGGGGGTATCTCATACAGATATGATCAAAATATCTGTCCGGAAACCACTCCTGGCCCATCAACGTGATTCATTTCCCGGCTTCTCTTCTCTTCGAGCCGAGTCCTAAAAAAAATATAGCCCATCCCAGGGTGCACTGTGGCAGATTCTGTCCTCTGGGGTAGATACAAGCCCTGTTGTGCTATTGGCCAGGTTTCCTCCACTGTCCAATGAGAGCCCTCATTGGACACAGTGGGGAGACTCCCCAAACTCAACAGGCACACCTGAAAACACATAACAGCCTAGGTGAACAACCAGGCCCCCCTGATAAGCAGACAGGGCCTCCCTTATGGTTTTCCTAGCACCTACTCAATGCACTGTTTAATTAGGCAACCGTGTGGCAAATGAGGTTTAATGTTGATAAAGTTAAAATTATGCACTTGGGGGCTAAGAATATGCATGCATCATACATACTATGGGTCGCACAACTGAGGGAATCAATAATGGAGAAGGATCTGGGTATTCTCTTAGATCATAAGCTTAACCACTTGCCCACTGGGCACATATACCCCCTTCCTAACCAGGCCATTTTTCAGCTTTTGGTGCTCTCACATTGTGAATGACAATTACTCAGTCATGTAATACTATACCTATATTACATTTTTGTCCTTATTTTTCCCCCCCAAACAAATAGAGCTTTCTTTTGGTGGTATTTATTCACCACTGGATTTTTTTTATATTTTGGGCCATAAATGAAAAAAGACCAAAACTTTTGTAAAAAATGAATTTCTTAATTTTGGTTATAAAAAAGTTATACTGCTACATATCTTTGGCAAAAATAACCCAAATAAGTATATATTATTTGGTCTTTGTGAAGGTTATAGAATCTAAAAGCTATGATGCCAATCATTGAAAATTGATCACACCTGATGTACTGACAGCCTGCCTATCTCATTTCTTGAAACACTAACAAGCCAAGATAATACAAATACCCCCCAAATGACCACTTTTCAGAAAGTAGACATCCCAAGGTATTAAGTAAGAGGCATTTTGAGTTTTGTAAAGTTTATTTTTTTCCCACAATTCTTTGCAAAATGAAGATTTTTTCACAAAATTGTCATATTACCAAGTTATTTCTCACACACTGTATAGGCATACTTGCAACTACACCTCAAAACACATTCTGCTACTCCACTTGATTATGGCGATACCACATATGTAAGACTTTTACACAGCCTAATCACATACAGAGGCCCAACATGCAAGTAGCACTTTCCAGGCATTCTAGGAGCATAAATTAATTACACATATCATTTCCTGACAACCTATCACACTTTTGAAGGCCCTGGAGCACCAGGACAAAAGTTACATAGTAGTTAAGGTTCAATAAATGTTAAACCACTTCTCCTCCTTGTGTGGCAACATGTCCTCTTACACTCCCTGAGATTGAATCATTTTTTTCTCTTATGTCCTCTGACAGTTGCCGCCCACTCATACAGTCTTCACTACCGGGTATTGGTCTTATCCACAGGAGTAAGCTAGGCAGAAGATTTTGTTAGAAACCATTCACAAAAACTTTGCATAGACACACCTATAGGGGGCTGTCCCTCTGGTCCAATACCCCCCTGCTAGCAGCATTCTCAATTCAGTTTGTCTTTTGCCTAGTTAGGAGTAGGCAGGCTTCCGTTGGCTGGGGCTGCAGTCTCAGCCTTTTCTTCTGTTTCCTAATTTTTATTTCTGCCAAGTGATTTTTCTTTACACTGATAGCTTTTTATTTGTTCCTGCGCTTAGTTAGTCAGACTTCAGAAGACTACAGCGTTTGCGGAGCTGGGAATCGCACTGGTTGTACTAGAGCCTTACGGAATCCCAGCCTGCCAATTGAGCGTTAGCAGGCTATGCGTACGACCAGGCCTCGCAAACGACCTGTCACGGTCCTCAGGGACAAAGCCTGACTATTTGAGAGATTTATGCGAGTTGACCCTGTAGGGTCGAGGTATTAAGGTGAGAGGCAGATAATGCTTGGTGGAGGGAAGCTGTGAGCACAGAAGTCACACTGATTGTTGATATTCACCAGACCACAAGTGGACTTGGTCTTTCTCTCTCACATTTCTTCTAGTTGTGGACTGCCTCCCTTATTATTATTAATCAGTTACATTTTACTACTGACTACGTCAAGTGGAGTATTTTGTGTATCTTAAAAGGGTTTTTATGACTGCGCTGCACTATGATTTATGCAAAAAAATGAAATAGCATTTTTTTTTTTTTTTACACAAAGTTTTCCATTTATAAGATATTTCTATACATAGCATGTACATAGCAAAAATGACACCCCAAAATACATTTTGCTACTCCTCCTGAGTATGGTGATACCACATATGTGAGACTTTTACACAGCCTGGCCACATACTGAGGCCCGGCATGCAGGGAGCACCGTCAGATGTTCTAGGGACATAAATTACAAATCTAATCTCCTGATGTAGCACTGCCCCCGTAGGGACTGTTTGATATTCACTCTGTGGATTCCCTCTGATTACCAGCACCCAGCCATAAGTAAAAGACAGGTCCTTAATTTTTTTTCTTGGCTCACACTCCAATAATCAATCCAGAGGTATTTGGTTGTTTTTTTGGTGTTTATTGTAAAATGGGGATAGGAGAAAGAAATAGTGGGATACTCCAACTTTAACTATTCACAGTGATTGAGGACTCCTGTCAGGGAACTATCTGGAGAATAGTCGCTCACAGACCTGGCACATTAGCCAATTATCAACATGGCCGCGCCGGCACGAATACGCACACGAAATGGACGTCTGATCCCAGCACCCTCTGGCCTTTAAAAGGATGTCTGTGGCACATGGACATTGCTGACTGGTCTTCAGCTTCCTGCTTACTGTTCCTGTGTTTGCTGCTGCTTCTGATCACCTGTTGTCAACCCGGCTTGCTCTTGGATTCCTCTTGTCTCGCTCCAAGCTGTGACCTTATTATTCACGGATCTTCTCTTGTCACCTGCCCTGTGTATGACCCCGGCTTGACTAACCATGACTGCTATCTGATCTGCTGACCACTGGCTTACTGACCTCTGCTTCCATCCCTGACTACGCATTCTGCTGTGCCTTGTCTGCTGTGATCCGCCATGGTGCCCATCTGCTGTACCCAGTGCCATCTTAATAGCATTAAAGGGCCCCAGGCAATGCAGTGCACCCCGGCCCTACCTACACAATCACCCACAAGAAAAAACATGAAAATTATCGATGAGGCTATATTTATTGGTACAGCAGTGCCAGGCTAATGACAGCTTCCAAGTTTGCCGGCTGGGTCCGGTGAACACACACACGGATTGGAGTCAGACTCAAATGTCCTGTGTGTGCCTGTTCCCGTGGAGGCGGACAGGCATTCCTGTAGTTGTGGGCTCCCCCTGCACGGCCCAAGTGACCTGACAGCAGCGCAGGGCCTACAGGCGCTTGCCACCTGCTAAGTTCGACAGCGGGATGCACACGGGAATCAGGACTAATGTTTGGCTGAGGCTGGGTCGCTGGGCAGTTGGGGCCCCCGGGCAACTGCCCAGCATGCCCATTCGGTAAGCTGGCCCTGGCTGTACCCAGCCTGCAGTACCTGTCTTCAGTATTTACCTGTTGATCCTGCCTGCTGCACTTTCCATTACAAACTACTTCCAGCCATGTGCAGTCTGTACTATCCTCAGCGCTCCTGGGTCCTAGAGCTCACCTTCTCTGGTGTTCACCAGCTCTCCCTACCACCAGCCCTTATCTGGGGCACAGCTTGCAATCCTTGCTACTTTGGGCTTTGTGCTTCCTGTTACCACCTTAAGGGACACCGAGCACTCAGCCGCAAGGAGAACCCTCTCAGCATTTCAGCTTCAGGACCAGGTACGTGACAAAAAAGAGAGCAGGGTCTGAGACTGCTTTATAGGTAACACACCCCCATCCCTATTCGTACATAAAAAGAAAAGAAAAACGCCCATGGGACTTTAAATGAGGTGGGTACCATAGGCCATAAATACTGCATTTTATTTTGTCATACACAGTAGACAGGATCAAACAGTAAATATACAAAAAAAACACAAAAATGTTGTAAAAAAAAAATGTTTTTTTACTGTTTGATCCTGTCTACTGTGTATTGTATGACAAAATAAAATGCAGTATTTATGTTCTACGGTACCCACCTCATTTAAAGTCCCATGGGCGTTTTTCTTTTCTTTTTAGGTACGTGACAACTCTCATCTTCTCTGCTTTACAATAGATTTGGAACAGCCAGGCTGTTCATTCATCCTGCCACTTTGGATGAATATGGATTAAGCCTCTTATCCTTAAGATGACTTGGTGAACAATTAGTTATCTTCAAGACACTCTCCCTAGTATCCTCTCTCTTCCTCGGCTGACACCTGGTCTACTGACTGTCCCACTAGCAGGGATGGCCCCCCTCAGGTCAGACCCCTTGACACAAGTCCCTTTACTCAGGATACTGTAGTCCCAGGGTCTCCAGTGTCTCCCCTCTCAGTCAGCTCTCCTGGACCTCTGGGTTCAGTTCCTCTCCACCGCTCCTCAGGCCCCCAGGACGACTTCCTGCAACCACATGGCACCTCTACAGAGGAGGAGGCAGCCGCCCCCCTCCCTCCGGGACTCCGCTCTCCAGCCAAAGACCCCGCAGCACATGTGCTCCTGGCTTTTATACAGTATCCCAGAATGCACCGAGGTGACCTGCCCTCTGCCAATCATCAGGACTATATCAAAAGCCGATTCACCCATTCGTCAGGTTTCCTCCTACTGTCCAACATGCCTCCCTATTGGACCAGCGTGAAACCCTTCAGACTGAATGAAATGCATACTGAGCACAATGAGCAGACCTCACTAACAGATCCTGCTCCCTGGTAGGCAGAGAGCAATATATATTTTTTACCTGCAGCTTCCCCGGTAAGCAGACAGAGCTCAAAACTATACTCTCTTACTAGCACCTACCTAGGAGGGTGCTACACTGATTACCTATTACACTTTTGTGAAGCAATGATAAGCACTGTAGTGCAGGGGCGTACCTAGAGCATTTGGCACCCAGGGCGGATCCTATATCTGGCACCCCCCAGGCGTGCAGGCGACGAACCGCTCATTGACGTGTCAGGTGTAGCGCCTCCACACACTGCAGCCCATAACCCAAAATAATTCTCCTCTCTCTGCTTCCCCCCCGGCGACCAGGCCCCTCCTCCTCTGCAAAAACAGCACCGACTGACCTGAGGCGCCAGACAGAAATACATGTAACTGGCAGTTGCACAATTGCGTGCAGTGGCGCGCCAAAGATGCAGCATGCGGGACTTT
>NC_138768.1:479116626-479324126 GCF_965119305.1 Pelophylax lessonae
ATGAATGAGGCACGGTTGAGGCACAGATGGGCATAAATGAGGTATAGATGAGGCATGGGTGAGTACTGCTGCAGTCTCCCTTCTCTCCTCGCACGCTGTACAGATCGATGTGTATAGCATGCGAGGAGAGAGCTGAAGCAGACATGGGCCGGTTTGTTGGCAAGTGATAGCTCCGTCATTGGTGATGTGCCAGGTCCTCCGATCATGGACATTCCTGGGTGCATGCAGCACGGGAAGCGCGAGTCTGGGAGGACGTCATTGTATGCCTTCCCAGAACTAGCCAACCATGATGTAGCCGTCATTCGGCTATGGCCCGGTCGGCAAAAGTGGGTAATAACGGCATGCAATGCCAAGCAGCAGTTTCAAAAGCAAGAAAAATAGTTTCTTGTATTGAAAGAGGTATGCACTGCAGAGGGAGACCCCTGTACAAATCATTAGTAAGACCTCATCTGGAATATGCAGTTAAGTTTTGGGCACCAGTTCTTAAAAAGGATATCGGGGAACTGGAGAAAGTGCAGAGAAGGGCAACCAAACTGATAAGAGGCACGGAGGACCTCAGCTATGAGGAAAGATAAGAGAACTGAATTTATTCTATCTTGAGAAGAGGAGATTGAGGGGGGATATGATCAACATGTACAAATACATAAGTGGTGCATATAGTGAACTCAATATAGAGTTATTCACCTTAAGGTCATCACAGAGTACAAGGGGACACTCTTTAGGTCTGGAGGAAAAGAGATTAAGGCTGGGTTCACACTAGTGGGGAAACCTGCATCCAATTCGCATGACAGGAGAGTGTGCCTGGCTCTCAATGGGGCCGGTTCACACACCTCCGTGATGGCTGTGGAGCGGATTTCACAGGGGTCTTGTGCATCTTTGGCTCAGTTTCAGGTCCAAATTCAGGCAAGAATTTGGGCCTGAAATGGAGAACAGGGATGCATCGAACCCCTGCTGTGAGCTGGATACGATTTAAGTGTGAATCCAGCCTTGATCTCCAAATACAGAAAGGCTTCTTCACAGTAAGAGCTGTGAACATGTGGAATAGACTCCCTCAAAAAGCTGGTTCTGGCCAGTTCAGGAGATTGTTTTAAAAAAGGCCTTGATTCTTTCCTAAATGTACATAACTAAATACTAATCTTTATAGGTAAAGTTGATCCAGGGAATATTTGATTGCCTCCTGGGGAATCAGGAAGTATATTTTTACCCTCGCTGGAGCAAATTGGATCATGCTTTTTTTTTTTTTGCCTTCCTCTGGATTACCTGTGGGTATAGGATAATGCAGGGTTTGTCAACCAGGGTTTCTCCTGAGGTTGCTAGGGGTTCCTTGAGCAATTGGCAATTTCTGTCTCTCAGATAAGTTGCCAATGACACCATTGTTCCTTTTAGCTATCTGTAAGGGGGTAATTCTTCCCAATGATGACAAGAGTAAGGAGCATTCTTCCCACTGACTGTCACACTAATGTGTCATGAGTTGTAGATTTTTAATTTTTAGCAGGGTTTTCCCGGCATCAGAACATTATTTCAAGGGTTCCTCTGTGTTCTCTCTGTTGAAGAGGTTGGGAAAGGCTGGGATAGTGTATATGGAGTTTGTGTGTGTTTTTTTTTTTTCATGTTGGTTGAACTGGATAGACCAGTTCCCGTGAAGGAGGAACAGTTTGGGGACCTTACACCTGAGCCACTACCTTGGTCCCTCTTTCTTCTGCCTTTCAGGTGCCTTTGGTACCACACCACCTGTAAAGGGGTAGGGTGATGGGGCGGTCATCACATCCTCCAGGTTTCCCTGCTCATTTTGCTCCAAGCAAGGGTCACATGAGAGGCCTACCCCGGTTCTTCTGGGCTATGCTAGGCACTTTGGATAGGGTCACTTGTCGTACACATAAGGTACCTTTACTGGAACAGATGATGAAACTTGATTAAATTTTCCCAATGTACTAAACATCCCCATGGTTACTTGTGCATTTATAAGGGACAAGCTGATCCCTTGCCCTCTCCACCTATCCAGCATATCTATTAACGGTATGGGGTCCCACTGTGTTCCTAGCGCTGACTCCATGCACGCACTTCACTTAACTCTTTCTCTTCTGTACTTGTGTCCAGGATGAGAGCCCCAGCGGTGGAGATCTGCTCTCATTACAATAGAAGACGCTCACTGCTAAAGGAGTGCCGGCAACAGCTCCCATGCTGCAAGAGGCTATTCCACCTGCCCCGTGTACAAGCTTAATGACAGGCAGATAGAGAAACCTTCATTAACCTTGGTAATGCCTCGTACACACGCATCGATTATTGGCTGGGAATTTTCAACCAACGTCCGATCGGCCGATTTTCAGCTTGTTAGTATGATGCTTTCGACAACCGACTCCGACTTTTCGGCCGAATAAAATCTGGCGTGCAGGCTATAAAATTTTTGTTGGCCGTCAACACAACGGCCGATTTTCCGTCAGTCAGTACAGATTTCGGCAGACAAAAATCTGATGAGCAAGACTGGGCATGCTCAGAGAAGAAAAAACACACGGAAAGTAAACCAGAACATGACATCACTTTGGAAGTAGATTTTTGTTGGCCGAGAAAATTCGTGTGCAGTCTAGGCACATTCCAACCAACAAAACACAACTCTGGACAAAAGTCGGACTATCGGTCGACTGATAATCGTTGCGTGTGTACGAGGCATTACTTCTGTATGTTATATTGTGTTTAACCCACGCTTGGCAAATTATTCAATCAGAATAAATGAAGGTGAGAAACTAAAAAATCTGACTGCATTATTCACTGATATTCACATATACTGTAAATATCAAAAGACAAATGAAAAAAATATTGTTGCACTGTCAGTAAAACCGCTAATTCAATATATAATGTACAACAAACAAATCAAAAAGTGAAAAAGTCCTAGAAATGAAATATCAAAGTACATCAAAATTTTCATGCAGCTGCTGTGCACCAACCACTAAGTAATTATAATGCCACTTACCAAATTCTAAGACCCCGCAACTCAAGAGGTCTAAGCCCAAAAATGCAGCTTTGAAATCGTGCTACTTCAGTGCAATTTCAAAGCTGCCAATGTGTGCTGCTTTCCGACATTTATGCACAGATGTCAAAGCAAGTCGCACATGAAATCACCAAAAATAGCACTGGGACCTTTTTAAAGTTGGTGAAAGTCGGAGTCACACCTATCTGAATGGTTCCATAGCCAGAAATATGGTGCGACTTGTCATGCAAATTTGATCTCTCAAATCGCATTGCAAGTCGCATCAGTGTGAACGGGGGCTAAATCAGCATTTAATAGATGACAAATCCAGCATGGATGGATGGCTCCAGGTCTCTACCTCTCACACCTTAGCAAGCGTCGAGCCTCAATCTCTCATGAATGGCATACCTTAAAAGTAGTCACTGGTTCGCTTCTGGTATACTTGTCTCAGCAGCAAAAACACATACCAAGGAAAGAGAGAGGAAATCTCATAGTGAAGTATTGTTTAAAAAACATTTATTAATAAACCAAGTGGCTACTCACAAAACAGATAGTATGACAAGCATATCGTACAACACCGTTGAGTCTCCTGGCGGGCGTGATAACTTCACTACTAAACTCTGCCCTAGGCATGTTTCATCCAACGGGATGTCTTCCAGGGGGCAAGAGAGTTATTTAGTTTGTAGGAATTTATTATTTTTTATTTGTTTGTTATACACTATATATTGAATTAGAAGTTTTCCTGACAGTGCAACATTACAACAGTACACCTTTTTCAGTTACCTCCGTATCTTCACACTGTATGAACTCGTGTACTGTTGTTTTCATACCCAAATGTGCTTTATCTGATCTATTATGTAGACTATGTATGTGATGGTTACTTGTATTACACCCCTTGAGTAACTTCAGACCAGGCAAAGGCAAAGTTTCAAAGCTTTACTGAATAAATTACCATAATGACAACGACAGTCCAAAAATGAGTGCAAACACGGTTTTAACATCCTTATTCCCTAACTAAGGCTAACCCCAGCATACTGTACCTGCCCAGTGGCGTAGTGTGGGGGGTGCAGGGGGGGCCGGCCGCACCGGGCGCAACATCTGGGGGGGGCGCATCCGCTCCGCACATGAAGTTCAGTTGTCAGTCACTCACACTCTTTCTGTCATAGCCTAGGCTGGCTGCCGCTGCCCTGCTTACGATCGCTAGTATTGTCCTCGCCCCCTCTTACTATGTATTGACGGCTGATTGGCCGAAATGCATCAGGTGACCTTCCTGCAGTTTCCAGGACACGCTCTTTGATTGTATACCATGGTTTTCCTCTGTACATCTGCTGATTTTACAAGTTTTACATGTAAGTGACTGCAATAAATGTAAATGAGTTTTAAATACTGCACCATGAGCCTCTTTCCTCTCTTTTGGTATTGAAACCCCCTTGGTGGAACTGCTCATCTGAATGTTAGACCATCCTCCACATGAGATCCCTTTGCCATTGAGAATCTTGCTGGATCCCTGTAATCTGCATTGATGCCTTCTTAATGAGAGTATCTGGTAAGCAGCCCATTTATCTACAGGTGATTTCTTGCTATACACAAGGAATTTGGTGGTGGTCTCTCATTAGAAACTGCTCTGCTGTTTACAACATACTACACTATATCCAACCCCTTTTTTTTTCCCCCCATTTTTTGAGTTTACTTGTGAAGCTGTTGAGACTTGATTGCTTTGGAGTTTGGCCATTGGAAGTGAAGAGAAGGTTGTTATAACAGCGTACTGTTTCACTTAAATCTGGTAAGCAGCCTGTGTGACCATCAGTGTTTCATGATTTCAATGAGATTCTGGTGACGGTCTTTCAATTATCATCTTTCTGGTGAGCGGCCATCTTTTTCCATTTATTGAGGGGCTTCTCTAGCTCTTGGTGGCGGGTCTTTGCTCCTGTATCAACAGTTGGGATATACTGCACCATGAGATGTTTTTTCTGTTTATTTGCATATTTCTTTGCACTCACGCCGTCAGGTTTGAACATTGAGTTCGACCTGAACTGTTTTATTTCTGACTATTAATTTCTCAGTTTTTATATATTTTTTTGTGTATGCTTAACTAGCTTTGTTTTGAATTATTGTAGCTGGTGTATCCTGGACTGAACAAAGCACTGTCACTTTTACATACTGATTTTATATTATGTAAGCATCCTGGTTGAATTATAGGCCTTACATGAGCAAATACGCACATGACCCCTCTTGTAGTATTCCATCACCATAGTCACCAGAGATGGTGATTGAGGGAGTAATCACACATTCAGTTATACACTTAGTTTCCCCCCCCCCCCCCCCTCCCCTCAAAAATTTTTTTATGGCTGGAATACTGTTATTTGCATTTATTCCATCCTCATCTTAACATTATGGGCTCTTTTTCTTCTCATATGCATAGTGATATATGTTGTTTATTATGTATTTTGAAATAATATACCCCTTTAAGGATGGACATTTTTAGGGGATCCGTTATTATATGTTCAGGATTTAGCACACCGTCTGGTTCTTAACCCATTTTATTCATTTTAATTATCGTATTTTTAGTGTGTTTTATATAGTATATTTTTACCTCCATATATGTGGGCTTCATATATAGGAGATCCCCAGTGAGCGGGCAGTGTTTACATATTTTTTAGACTGTTGAATAAAATTTTACTGATATTGTAGTGGCGAATTGGAAGTTCAATATTGCAGCTAAAATCCCGGTGTTCCGGAAGTAATAGGGATGGGTTAATCACAGACTGCGTCCTATCTGGTTCCCTTGGAAACCGCTACCTGATAAATATCCGGAGATGTTCAGTTCACGGCTTACCCCTTTGAAAAAGCTACGGGCTGTTGTAGCGCAAAGCGTCAGGGACAAGCCGTGTCGACGTCACTTCCGGTCTTCGGCCGAGACCGGAAGCATCGGAACTCGCCGCATCGGCGGCTGCTGCATTACTGTTCTGCTGACTTACCATCACTGTCTAGTAAGTGTTTAGTATCTTTGATGCAATAAACGTATACCCTGAAATGCTACACTATGAGAGTTTCTATTCCTTGAGCACCTGATAGATGTACGGAGAGAGATTTGTATTCATCTAAGCCGGGATTACCAGATTTCTGCTTACAATACTGGGTTTAAAGCACTGGAGACCGAATTCTTTGCTGATAATTGAGAGGTTGGAGAGGAGTGAATAAACACTTCATATAAACGCTCATTCCGAGTGTTGTGGAGGTGAGCGGCCACTGCACTCAGTGTTGGATTGCGTGCTCACCTGTGCACATTTGCTGGGCTATAATTGGAAGTTTGAATGCACCCTGTTTACTCACTCGGATTTCTTCCTTTTTTGGGAATTTCCTGAGCAGTGGCGTAGCGTGGGTTGTCAGCACCCGGGGCAAGGCAAGTAATTTGCGCCCCCTAACCTGTGGATTTTAGCACTCGAGTTTCTTCCACTAAATTAGTTAAAGAAACCCTTACCCCCTAAGCCCTATATGAATATATACACACACACTTTTATAAATAAATGTAAACAAACATTTAAGCGGTATTAAAACATTTTTAATTAAATAAACAATTATCAATGTATACCATAGATCCCATTTAGAGCAGGGTCCCCATAGATCCCCCTTTAGAGCAGGGTCCCCCATAGAACCTCCTTTAGAGAAGGGTCCCCATAGATCACCATTTCTCTAAAGTGGGGAATCTATGGGGACCCTGCTCTAAAGGGTGATCTATGGGGACCCTGGCCTGCTCTAAAGGGGATCTATGGGGACCCTGGCCTCCTCTAAAGGGGATCTATGGGGATCCTGCTCTAAAGGGGATCTATGGGGACCCTGGCCTCCTCTAAAGGGGATCTATGGGGATCCTGCTCTAAAGGGGGATCTATGGCATAGATCCCCTTTAGAGCAGGGTCCCTATAGATCCCCCTTTAGAGCAGGCCAGGGCAGGTCCCCCATATAGATCTCCCCCCTTACAGCAGGCCAGGGTGAGGTGAGGTCCGGACCCTGGCCTGCTGTAGGGGGGATCTATATGGGGGACCCCAGAGTGACCCAACTTCACCCTGGCCTGCTGTAAGGGGGATCTATATGGGGGATCATGTCCCCCATATAATACAACAAAACGTATGCGCTAAAACGAGGTAAACGACCCTCTAAATTAACTATTTGAAGACAATAGTGGGACACCACAGAGAAAGCTGCTGATTTGGCAGTGTCACCACATATCCAAATAATATTCAAAAGCAGGAAATCAGCG
Source organism: Pelophylax lessonae (assembly GCF_965119305.1). Lineage (NCBI taxonomy): Eukaryota > Metazoa > Chordata > Amphibia > Anura > Ranidae > Pelophylax > Pelophylax lessonae. The sequence continues at coordinate 479,123,850 of NC_138768.1, forward strand.
CTCTCCTCTTCATATGAACCACTCTAGCTGTTTAAATGCGGGAGACACAACTACAAATTCTAAAAAAACGCAAATACATAAAAACCAGTGGGTGAATCTGAAATCAGTATTCCTAAGAGGTCAGTTCACAATTGGGGATAATATAAATCCAATAATTCATCCAATCTTCATACAAAAACTCAAAAGCAATTCAGAAGATGTAAAGGTGTGGCAGCTGATAATGGAAAAAAATAAATCAAAGTGAAATACTATTTAAAACCGATGTGGAAAATTGTGAGTATAGTGAAATGTATAAATATTGGTTTCCCAAACTAATGCAAAAAAGTGCTGAGATGATGTTCAATATAATTAAGTAAAGTGATCGTGTCAGTGTAGAACATATATTGATGTGCAAATCTAAAGACAATATTCAGTGATAAACATATAATAATCAATGTAGAAAAAAATCTAAAAAAGCAATGAATATTGATCAATGTGGCATTAAAAATCATACATAAATAAGTAAATTACAAAGTGCAATGGTGCTACATAAAGTGCATAATGTCCAAAATTCCTTTGGAAAGAAATGTTTTTAAAGTGACTGAAGTGCAGAGTGCTCAGGAAATTCCCAAAAAAGGAAGAAATCCGAGTGAGTAAACAGGGTGCATTCAAACTTCCAATTATAGCCCAGCAAATGTGCACAGGTGAGCACGCAATCCAACACTGAGTGCAGTGGCCGCTCACCTCCACAACACTCGGAATGAGCGTTTATATGAAGTGTTTATTCACTCCTCTCCAACCTCTCAATTATCAGCAAAGAATTCGGTCTCCAGTGCTTTAAACCCAGTATTGTAAGCAGAAATCTGGTAATCCCGGCTTAGATGAATACAAATCTCTCTCCGTACATCTATCAGGTGCTCAAGGAATAGAAACTCTCATAGTGTAGCATTTCAGGGTATACGTTTATTGCATCAAAGATACTAAACACTTACTAGACAGTGATGGTAAGTCAGCAGAACAGTAATGCAGCAGCCGCCGATGCGGCGAGTTCCGATGCTTCCGGTCTCGGCCGAAGACCGGAAGTGACGTCGACACGGCTTGTCCCTGACGCTTTGCGCTACAACAGCCCGTAGCTTTTTCAAAGGGGTAAGCCGTGAACTGAACATCTCCGGATATTTATCAGGTAGCGGTTTCCAAGGGAACCAGATAGGACGCAGTCTGTGATTAACCCATCCCTATTACTTCCGGAACACCGGGATTTTAGCTGCAATATTGAACTTCCAATTCGCCACTACAATATCAGTAAAATTTTATTCAACAGTCTAAAAAATATGTAAACACTGCCCGCTCACTGGGGATCTCCTATATATGAAGCCCACATATATGGAGGTAAAAATATACTATATAAAACACACTAAAAATACGATAATTAAAATGAATAAAATGGGTTAAGAACCAGACGGTGTGCTAAATCCTGAACATATAATAACGGATCCCCTAAAAATGTCCATCCTTAAAGGGGTATATTATTTCAAAATACATAATAAACAACATATATCACTATGCATATGAGAAGAAAAAGAGCCCATAATGTTAAGATGAGGATGGAATAAATGCAAATACCAGTATTCCAGCCATAAAAAAATTTTTGAGGGGAGGGGGGGGGGGGGGGGAAACTAAGTGTATAACTGAATGTGTGATTACTCCCTCAATCACCATCTCTGGTGACTATGGTGATGGAATACTACAAGAGGGGTCATGTGCGTATTTGCTCATGTAAGGCCTATAATTCAACCAGGATGCTTACATAATATAAAATCAGTATGTAAAAGTGACAGTGCTTTGTTCAGTCCAGGATACACCAGCTACAATAATTCAAAACAAAGCTAGTTAAGCATACACAAAAAAATATATAAAAACTGAGAAATTAATAGTCAGAAATAAAACAGTTCAGGTCGAACTCAATGTTCAAACCTGACGGCGTGAGTGCAAAGAAATATGCAAATAAACAGAAAAAACATCTCATGGTGCAGTATATCCCAACTGTTGATACAGGAGCAAAGACCCGCCACCAAGAGCTAGAGAAGCCCCTCAATAAATGGAAAAAGATGGCCGCTCACCAGAAAGATGATAATTGAAAGACCGTCACCAGAATCTCATTGAAATCATGAAACACTGATGGTCACACAGGCTGCTTACCAGATTTAAGTGAAACAGTACGCTGTTATAACAACCTTCTCTTCACTTCCAATGGCCAAACTCCAAAGCAATCAAGTCTCAACAGCTTCACAAGTAAACTCAAAAAATGGGGGGAAAAAAAAAGGGGTTGGATATAGTGTAGTATGTTGTAAACAGCAGAGCAGTTTCTAATGAGAGACCACCACCAAATTCCTTGTGTATAGCAAGAAATCACCTGTAGATAAATGGGCTGCTTACCAGATACTCTCATTAAGAAGGCATCAATGCAGATTACAGGGATCCAGCAAGATTCTCAATGGCAAAGGGATCTCATGTGGAGGATGGTCTAACATTCAGATGAGCAGTTCCACCAAGGGGGTTTCAATACCAAAAGAGAGGAAAGAGGCTCATGGTGCAGTATTTAAAACTCACTTACATTTATTGCAGTCACTTACATGTAAAACTTGTAAAATCAGCAGATGTACAGAGGAAAACCATGGTATACAATCAAAGAGCGTGTCCTGGAAACTGCAGGAAGGTCACCTGATGCATTTCGGCCAATCAGCCGTCAATACATAGTAAGAGGGGGCGAGGACAATACTAGCGATCGTAAGCAGGGCAGCGGCAGCCAGCCTAGGCTATGACAGAAAGAGTGTGAGTGACTGACAACTGAACTTCATGTGCGGAGCGGATGCGCCCCCCCCCAGATGTTGCGCCCGGTGCGGCCGGCCCCCCCTGCACCCCCCACACTACGCCACTGTTCCTGAGCACTCTGCACTTCAGTCACTTTAAAAACATTTCTTTCCAAAGGAATTTTGGACATTATGCACTTTATGTAGCACCATTGCACTTTGTAATTTACTTATTTATGTATGATTTTTAATGCCACATTGATCAATATTCATTGCTTTTTTAGATTTTTTTCTACATTGATTATTATATGTTTATCACTGAATATTGTCTTTAGATTTGCACATCAATATATGTTCTACACTGACACGATCACTTTACTTAATTATATTGAACATCATCTCAGCACTTTTTTGCATTAGTTTGGGAAACCAATATTTATACATTTCACTATACTCACAATTTTCCACATCGGTTTTAAATAGTATTTCACTTTGATTTATTTTTTTCCATTATCAGCTGCCACACCTTTACATCTTCTGAATTGCTTTTGAGTTTTTGTATGAAGATTGGATGAATTATTGGATTTATATTATCCCCAATTGTGAACTGACCTCTTAGGAATACTGATTTCAGATTCACCCACTGGTTTTTATGTATTTGCGTTTTTTTAGAATTTGTAGTTGTGTCTCCCGCATTTAAACAGCTAGAGTGGTTCATATGAAGAGGAGAGCGCTGATTTCCTGCTTTTGAATATTATTTGGATATGTGGTGACACTGCCAAATCAGCAGCTTTCTCTGTGGTGTCCCACTATTGTCTTCAAATAGTTAATTTAGAGGGTCGTTTACCTCGTTTTAGCGCATAAGTTTTGTTGTATTATATGGGGGACATGATCCCCCATATAGATCCCCCTTACAGCAGGCCAGGGTGAAGTTGGGTCACTCTGGGGTCCCCCATATAGATCCCCCCTACAGCAGGCCAGGGTCCGGACCTCACCTCACCCTGGCCTGCTGTAAGGGGGGAGATCTATATGGGGGACCTGCCCTGGCCTGCTCTAAAGGGGGATCTATAGGGACCCTGCTCTAAAGGGGATCTATGCCATAGATCCCCCTTTAGAGCAGGATCCCCATAGATCCCCTTTAGAGGAGGCCAGGGTCCCCATAGATCCCCTTTAGAGCAGGATCCCCATAGATCCCCTTTAGAGGAGGCCAGGGTCCCCATAGATCCCCTTTAGAGCAGGCCAGGGTCCCCATAGATCACCCTTTAGAGCAGGGTCCCCATAGATTCCCCACTTTAGAGAAATGGTGATCTATGGGGACCCTTCTCTAAAGGAGGTTCTATGGGGGACCCTGCTCTAAAGGGGGATCTATGGGGACCCTGCTCTAAATGGGATCTATGGTATACATTGATAATTGTTTATTTAATTAAAAATGTTTTAATACCGCTTAAATGTTTGTTTACATTTATTTATAAAAGTGTGTGTGTATATATTCATATAGGGCTTAGGGGGTAAGGGTTTCTTTAACTAATTTAGTGGAAGAAACTCGAGTGCTAAAATCCACAGGTTAGGGGGCGCAAATTACTTGCCTTGCCCCGGGTGCTGACAACCCACGCTACGCCACTGTACCTGCCCCAGCATACTATACCTGCTCAGGTTAAATCCGTACTTGGATAAATCCATAGTGGGTTTACCTCAGATTTTGGCAATTCTCTGGTCCTCCAGGCTCTGCTAACAGCATAGCAGCGTTCCAATCCCTGCTTTCCCAGGCTCCATCTGACTCCAGTTGTTCCCTTACTCTTCTATTTTCTTTTTCCTTTTTCACTCCATGGGCGCGGACCCTCTGTTCCTTTTAAAATACTCAGAACCAGCGGGCTGGACCCAGCAAAGCCTGCCAGGAAGAAAACTCGAGAACACAATTATTTCTTAGATTGCCAACAGGGGCAGCGTGAACTGGCAGTTGTACCCTTTACCTTCCTACACACCTATCAGTCACCTCCTTTGTCTGATGCTGTCAGGTATCGCAAACCTGCTAACGTGTCATCTACAGTATTAAGACCATGTGTGAGCGGGGCCGACCATGCCTATGCACATGGGGGTACCTGTCCTCTTGTGAACATGCTCCTCAATGCCCGAGACCAGATGGGGCTGCGTTAATGTGAAAGTAAACGTTAGCCAGAAAGTTGGCTTAGAGATGAGCTGTATACTGTGTGCAGTAGTGTGATGTACAGAATCTCTCTGTAAGCCATACTGTCCCTGTACTTTTACTACACATCCTTGCTCAATGCATGTTGCATTCAGAAGGGACATTGCTAAACCCATGCCCCCTCTACCAGTCCAGCGTAACTCTGCCACCACACTCCCATTGACAGAATGGGTTCCCACCATGCACTAGCGTGGACCTCATGTGTACACATAATTACCTTCTTCCACTCTCTTGTATAATGCAGCTAGGTACATAGGTACTTCGTGAATGGGTAATAAAGGAAATGAGTTCTAGTATATCAAGAGGGTGTTATGTTGAATATATAAATATCATACTTTATGCCCACATATAAATTAGTTATAAAAGTGTGCACCACAACAATAAATAATGCAATTGAAAAAATGCATCCAAAAAATCGCTAAAATGAATTATGCAGTAATAGGATCATAAAGTGCTTAGTGACATTGCCTGGTAAGGTAACTCCCAGTAAAGTGATTTTGTGGCATAAGGTGCAAACACAAATGGTAGTGACACTAGTGGTTAGAGGGAGGTGTAGTAAAAAACATAAACTTAAATAAAATTTGCCAATAATAAATACATAAAAATATATAAAAGTTGTTAGTGCTAACCAAAGAGTGGAGACACAAATAAATATATATATCCAGTGGTAAATAATATAAAGTGATAGGTGCGGTGGTGTAGTAAGTATAAATAATAAGAATAAAGTGCGAGGTGGACTAGATTAGATATACAAGTGTATAAGGGGTTAATAAGGTGCAAGTAATCGTATGCACAGTGAAAGTTTGAACAATGCTCGGTGCAAAAATCATAAATTAATGTCCATAAATGGTGGTGCTCAATCTTCGTGTGGCAATCCTAAATCTCTTCTTATTAAAAAGGAGGGTGCCCAGGGTGGTTATAAAATAGATTGCACTCACCAGAGTGCCTAACCCCACACAGGGGTATTAGGCAGGGGTATTTTATAATCTGTATACCACAGCGTAGAGATGGCTGCTCCTGTGGGTCCTAAGTACTGCTCCTACATCTGTACGTCTCAGTACCGGGGGGGGGGGGGGGTAGGGGAGTATGTATTGTTCCTCAGCACTCAGTATGCTTCCCGGTTGGTATTCCCTACAAAATTGTAAAAAAAAAAAAAATATTGAGATTGTAAAAAATATTAAAAAGATGATTATTGTAAAAAAAAAAAAAAAACTGCTAAAACCGTCCACTGCCCTTTTGACAAAGTTCACTGCTCTACTGACACCATCCACTGCTTTACTGACTGACAGAATCCACTGTCCTACTGATGACAACCTCTCCCCTGCTGACCCCTTCCTCTGCTCAACTGACACCGTCCACTGATCTACTGACATCAACCTCTCCCCTACTAACCCCTTCCAATGCTCTACTGACACCATCAATTGATTTACTGACATCCTCTAATGCCCCACTGACACCAACCTCTCCCCTACTGACACTGTCCACTCCCCTACTGACATGTCCACTCTCCTACTAACACCAACCTCTCCCCTACTGACACTGTCCACTGCCCTACTGACATGTCCACTCTCCTACTAACACCAACTTCTCCCCTACTGACACTGTCCACTGCCCAACTGACATGTCCACTCTCCTACTAACACCAACCTCTCCCCTACTGACACTGTCCACTCCCATACTGACATGTCCACTCTCCTACTAACACCAACCTCTCCCCTACTGACACTGTCTTCTGCCCAACTGACATGTCCACTCTCCTACTAACACCAACCTCTCCCCTACTGACACTGTCCACTGCCCAACTGACATGTCCACTCTCCTACTAACACCAACCTCTCCCCTACTGACACTGTCCACTGCCCAACTGACGTGTCCACTCTCCTACTAACACCAACCTCTCCCCTACTGACACTGTCCACTGCCCAACTGACGTGTCCACTCTCCTACAAACACCAACCTCTCCCCTACTGACACTGTCCACTGCCCAACTGACGTGTCCACTCTCCTACTAACACCAACCTCTCCCCTACTGACACTGTCCACTGCCCAACTGACGTGTCCACTCTCCTACTAACACCAACCTCTCCCCTACTGACACTATCCACTGCCCAACTGACATGTCCACTCTCCTACTAACACCAACCTCTCCCCTACTGACACTGTCCACTGCCCAACTGACATGTCCACTCTCCTACTAACACCAACCTCTCCCCTACTGACACTGTCCACTGCCCAACTGACATGTCCACTCTCCTACTAACACCAAACTCTCCCCTACTGACACTGTCCACTGCCCAACTGACATGTCCACTCTCCTACTAACACCAACCTCTCCCCTACTGACACTGTCCACTGCCCAACTGACATGTCCACTCTCCTACTAACACCAACCTCTCCCCTACTGACACTGTCCACTGCCCAACTGACATGTCCACTCTCCTACTAACACCAACCTCTCCCCTACTGACACTGTCCACTCCCCTACTGACATGTCCACTCTCCTACTAACACCAACCTCTCCCCTACTGACACTGTCCACTGCCCAACTGACATGTCCACTCTCCTACTAAAACCAAACTCTCCCCTACTAACACTGTCCACTCCCCTACTGACATGTCCACTCTCCTACTAACACCAACCTCTCCCCTACTGACACTGTCCACTGCCCAACTAAAACTGTCCAGTGATCTACGGACACCAACCTTTCTCCTGCTGACCCCTTCCACTGCTCTATTGACACCATCCACTGATCCTCTGACACCAACCTCTCCCCAACTAACCCCTTCCACTGCTCTACTGACACCATCCATTGATTTACTGACACCATCTACTGCCCTACTGACACCAACCTCTCCCCTAGTGACACTGTCCACTCCCCTACTGGCATGTTCACTCCCCTACTAACACCAACCTCTCCCCTACTTACCTCTTCCACTGATCTACTGACATCGTCCACTGATTTACTGACACCCTCCTCTAATCTACTGACACCCTCCGCGGATCTACTGACACTATCCACTGCCCCACTGACACCAACCTCTCCCCTATTGACTCCTTCTACTGTTCTACTGACACCCTCCATTGATCTACTGACCCCAACTCTCCCCTACTAACCCCTTTCACTGCTTTACTGACACCATTCACTGATTTCAAATTTTGACTAAACAGGGAAAGTGGGATTTTAAGGTGCCACCACTAGAAGTTAAAAACAGCATTTCAGTCAACTATGCGACTAGCATTTATCAAACCAGTGCCAAACAGCACATAGATTGCACAAAATGAATCATGACAATAAATGATACATACATATATAGAATTTTTAAAGAATGCATACAGTTGATAGACCATCCAAACAAACCTCCTTACCTGAGTATCAGTATGTATATAATAAAATCAATGTAGTGGATCTTGTATAAGGAGAGTGTTTCAAGGAGATATCAGTGAAACCATAGAGGAGAGTACCAAGATCCCAGATTGGCCCGACTGAGAAGGGAATCAACAATGAATCAAATATTTTCTAATAATATCATCACAGCCATCCAAGGACTAGATGTTTAACCTACCAATATATCAAATGCCAAAGGGAACACAGCCAGAGGAGCATAATGCAGTTCAAGAATATTCACTATATTTCTGTTTTTTGAATATCAGGTACCCCAAATAATAGGTTATTTAGATGCTGAGAATCTTGTATAGTGGCTCTGGAAACAAGTATGTAGGTATACAGTACACATAATGATTGCAGATCACCATAAGGCCAACAAACCATTGGTTTACTTTACTACATGGAATGTGAATGTAAGAACTTCTATGTCAGAAAAACAAAAAGACCATTCTTTCACAGAGTCAGGGACCATGTGTCACTGGTCTCTAAGAAAAAGTTCCAAGTATCTAAAATGAAATTATTTGCTTTAGAACATGTACCTCAACATGATAGAGGAGGACATGTAGACAAACAGCTACTACAGCATTAAACCAAATTAATTCACACCTTGGCAGCTACTAAACACCCTCATCAGTTTTAAGCCCTTTTTATAAATTCATTGTGATTTTGATATAAACAAAACACAATAGACCTATTTGCATACAATGGTTTGATTGTTAAAGTTTATCGCCTTCATTGTTCACCTATATTATTTGAAGTATACAATGCATGTAGTTATTTTTAGATTCTCCAGGAGCCTCACATTTGAAAGGTTTTTTTTTTTTTTTATCTGTTTAAAGTTTATCTATTGTGGGTTTTTTGTGAAACTATTTAGTGGATGTTTTTTCTGTTTTTGTCCACTAGATGGCGCACTGTCATTTATATTGAGGGTGGTCTTTGGAGATGGGTGACCATATAGATGCCCAGGGCGCCACAAGGGGGATCACCAAGGCGGAATGTTTATTCTGGCCAGGCCGGATAATGGTGCTGTTTGCCTACCGCCATGCGTGCCCCTATTGTATGTCATATATGTGGTGCCTGCACTTTGTGTAGGGCGCTGCCATAGACAAGTGGTCAGGGATATCTTTGTATGCTTCAGGCCATCCCAGGTATGAGCAAATTTTCCATCATGGTTCTGGAGATCCGTCGCACATGAGCGTGACATCATCTCTGTCACGGATCGAGGATACACGGTGGCTCTAGCTGGGCATCTGCAAATCCATCGGGGGCCACTGGACGCTGGAGGAGGTGGAGGGGATATTTAAGGGGCCCATTCAGCCACTGACATTGTGCCGGCCTGCCTCTGGAGAAAGGGGATGTTTCACACCAGACCATTGAAGCTTCTGCTGGTCAGTTTGATGTGGCTGTGTTGCCCTTATGGTGTTCTGCAATCACTATGTGTATGCCTATATGCTTGTGTAGCACCCTCCTAGGTAGGTGCTAGGAAAAAGCATATTGGTGGCCCTGTCTGCATATCAGGGGGGCCTGATCATTTAATTAGGCTGTCACATGCTTCCAGGTGTGACCTGTTGTGCCTAGGGAGTCTCCCCACTGTGTCCAATGAGGGCTTTTATTGGACAGTGGAGGAAACCTAGCCAATAGCACACCAGGGCTTATGGTTATCTCAGTGGGTGGAGTTTGCCGCAATGCACCCTGGGATGGGCTATAAGTCTCAGGGGAGCAAGTATCGTGAGTACTCGAAACTGCCCAGGGGTCTGCCTAGGAGAGGGGATCACTCCAGAAGGTCAGAGGGATCCGGGAGCCAGCTAACCTGTGGAGAATGCTTAGAAAGGGGGTGCCAGTGTCTAAGCCCTAAAGATAAGTGAGAGAAAGAGGGTGTCGGTGTGGGCCCTGAAGTGTTTAGCAGCGCAGCAGTAGTACAAGTAGCTCCCTCAGCAAGGAGTGCTTAAGGGAGCTCAAAGAGGACTTCTTTATGTAAGAAAGCAGTCCAAAGTCAGTTTGGAGTTAACAGGCAGCAAGCCAGCCTTAACCAGCGTCAACCGGTGTTGACTGGCATCTACCCAACGTCAAGTCAGTGGCGGATCCACTGCAGCTAAGGCGGTCATCCCTCGTCATTGGAAGACAACAGACATACCTTCTCTCGGGGAGTGGTCCATGGAGGTTGACTCAATCATGGACCTGGAACGTTTGTTGGCGCTGGAGACTAACAGAGGAAAACAGTTTTCGCTAACCTGGACTGCGTGATCCATGTTTTGCCTCTCACCTGAATTTCTCTCCTGGGTATCAAGTGATTCATCACGCACCTCCCCCGGAACCTGACGGAGTGTACGGAACTGCTCTCTCTTTCTGAATTCTGAATCTACTTCATATTCTTCTTCCCTCTGATATTCTTTTTCTTGACTCTATCTTTTTGTCACAAAAAGTATTAAAACGAGCTCTAACCTTAGTGCGTCCCATAACATCTCTATATACACTAAATCAACCACACAGAACACAAGCTCTGCATTATACACTGCATTTATTTCATTATGTTACCTCCCGAATTGATTCGTTAATGTATGGAAATAGCTACAGTACATGGTAAAGCCCTTGTGTTGATGATTACAGTTATCTCTCGTTTGATGCTTACTGACCTTTGTAGAAAAGCATATTGTACTTCACTTAGGTTTATGTATTGGTCTACGGCTTGTTATCTTATTTCTTTTTGATACAATAAACTGAGATTGAAACAAAATAACCTTCAGCAGGCTACTGGTGTGAATGTCTCCGACCAAACAATCAGAAACAGACTTCATGAGGTGGGCCCTGTGCTCACTGCCCAGCACTATGGAGCTTGATTGGCATTTTCCATTGAACACCAGAATTGGCAGGTCCACCACTGGCGCACTGTGCTTTTCACAGATGAGAGCAGGTTCACCCTAAGCACATGTAACAAACCTAAAAGGGTCTGGGGAAGCCATTGAGAACATTATGCTGCCTGTAACATCGCTCAGCATGACCGGTTTGGTGGTGGGTCAGTTATGGTCTGGGGAGGCATATCCATGGAGGGACACACAGACCTCTACAGGCTAGACAATGGGACCCTGTCACGGAACCATGAACCAGACGTACAATAACAGATAAGTGAAAATAAGAAGGCTTTATTGAAAATCAAGCTGTAAAGCAAAAGTCCAAACGGATGGCAAAACCGAAGCAGAGTCTTTGCGAAGCCAGAGGTCAGGAGCCAGGAGGGTAGTCAGACGAAGCCGGGATCAGGAACCAGCAGGGTAGTCAGACGAAGCCAGGATCAGGAACCAGCAGGGTAGTCAGACGAAGCCAGGATCAGGAACCAGCAGGGTAGTCAGACGAAGCCAGGATCAGGAACCAGAAGCAGCAGCAGTCTTAGAAGCATGTGAACACAGGAGGACCAAGCAAGGAACTGAAGCCACAGACCTCCTATATATATATGAGCTAGGCATCCAGCTCCTCCCAGTGGGAAGGAGGAGCCGCAGGGTGGGAGGCTACAAGAAACCCAGAAACCAAGATGGCCGCCAGCACATGTCAAACGAAGGAGAACAGCAAGAAGGTAAGACCATGACAGACCCCTACTGCCATTAGGTATTGGGATGAACTCCATGGACCTATTCTCAGACCCTACACTGGTGCAGTGGGTCCTGGGTTTCTCCTGGTGCACGACAATGCCTGGCATCATGTGGCGAGAGTATGCAGCCAGTTCCTGGAGGATGAAGGAATTGATACCATTGAATAGCCCCCATGCTCCTCTAACCTACGTCCAAAGGAACACCTCTGGGACATTATGTTTTGGTCCATTCGATGCCGCCAGGTTGTACCTCAGCCTAGCCTGCTGCATCATTTTTTCACTTTTGGTTGATAATTTTAATTTCCATCAAAAGATATGGCATAATTTTGTTCCTAACACATTACCCAGTCCATATCAGTATAGATATCCAGCATGGAATTTTTCCTTTATTTTTTTTGAGCAGTGTATATATTAATATTACCATCCTTTTGGCTTATCCATGTGTACATTACACTTCCCTTTCTGGGCAGTGGGCTGGGAGTGTGTGGATGGAGAACTTCTCTCTGGCGCTGAACTGAGTCTTTGCCCCAGGTGAAAGAATGTCTGTCTAGCTTTGCCACTGCCTATAGGTAGTGCATAACAACTTAAGTGACTCATACATAGACCACAAATCGGAAATACAATGGCTGAAAATCAAAATAGCAGAGCTGGAAGGCCGTTCCAGGTGAAACAACATAAAAATTAGGGGCGTACCAGAACATTTTTCACAATTGAATCTTCCAGTATTGATCCAACAAATTATAGAAAGCCCTTATATTTATGAAATGTAATACCCCTTGGTAATATATAATATTTAAGCACAATGGACATAACATATTTACATAGTAGGAAACAGATGTATACATAACAGGAAAGAAACCTCTCAATACTGTGCGACCAAAAAATATTCTCACAACTCAGAAACTTTGGAAGGAAAATCAGCAAAAATGTCTAAGTTAAAAAGAGAGAGATTTTCGCTAAAATTAAAAAGTTAAAGCATAACTCCAATCATTCAATTAAGCATTACTATATAACATTTAAATAAAACAAAATTCCAACATTCCCTCCCATTTGTCACATAAGTGACAACTATAAATCTATAAATCTCGTCTCCAATATGCATCATCTTGTGTTGCCTTCCTATCAATGCATTTAGTACAGATCAAAAAAAATCTCCAAAACTTCCCAATCCTTTAAAAGGATTTCACCCATCATTAACAATTTTCCTGGCTTCTGCCTGAAGTCCTGCTACCTCCTTTTGATGTTGATCAATTAGTTTATAATAATCAGGCACTTCCATGCTTGTATTATGAATCTATGTACAACATTCAATCTTCTGTTACTTCACAGAGACTAGTAAGTGCAGCTGCCATAGATTCAATTGCCAGCTCATGTAACATTAACTGTTTCCGTAAGGCCCTTTGTTCCCGATGAAGTTGGGCAATCTCATCTGACATTTTATTTAGTACCTCATCCATAACTGAATACTTGTTTAATCTTTTCATTACCTCAATTCTCCATCCTGTCCACGATGGGAACTATGCGCATGCCATGTCCCCTTTATTAAAGAGTTCTCTCCTATTTACATGTTTAAGGGGATATTTACTTGCTTGTAATACACTCACCCCCAATTATCTCCATAACTGGAACCAGAGAGACCAAATAGCACCATCCTCTCTCTTATATAGGAAACCATGGGTAACATATGTTACCACAAAAGATAAACAAACTATTACCTAATGTGAAAGGGCGCGAGCCCAGCGCCTTTTTTTACTTGGTCAGAATAACTAGATAAAGTAAGTATTGACAAAACCCTAAAAAGTCCCACAAATTGCTTGTCCAGAGATAATGTCATCCACCTCAGAGTGCAAAATATAATAAGAGTGACTCGACATCCGACACCACCATCACAAGGACACCCTGTCTCTTACCGCAATCCGGGGATCATTGCTTCCACAATGATCATAAGCGCAGTGAGTGATTTTAAAGAGGATCACACAGCCTCAAAACGGTCCCCAGCCTAGTACGTCGTACTTGTTGCTGGGTAATTCTTCTCTAATCTTACCTTCCTTTCTTCTTCATCATATTGCGGGATCCACAATCAATCCTATAAAGGTATACTGTAGCTACAAGCCAAGGAAAAAAGGCAACATCCAGACGATATTGGTGTGGGTTGATGTAGCTGATTGAAGCTTAGCTCAACATGTTTCGGGACAATGTGCTTACTCGGGTGCTTAAGTACATATTATCAGAGTCCACACTTGGAAGATATTATCTCCGGACAAGCAATTTGTGGCGGAAGATATTATCTCTGGACAAGAAATTTGTGGGGGAAGATATTATCTCCGGACAAGCAATTTGTGGAGGAAGATATTATCTCCGGACAAGCAATTTGTGGGCGGAAGATATTATCTCCAGACAAGAAATTTGTGGGACTTTTTAACTATTTTTAGCGCTGCATTTTGTATTTTACTTATTCTATCGTTACCTACCTGTGATTTGTCCAAGCTGTTGTCAACTGGTTTCTCTTTTGGAAGCGCGGGTATTTGTATTTTTATTTTAATTGTCAAAACCCTATCAGTTGAATTATATAGTGGGTGTTTTTCATTCATTATGGACCAAATTGTGGCATTTAAGTCTTTGCTAGAAATATTAAACATAGAAGTTAGGTCTGGGCTTAAAGATATGTTGAACTGGGTATGTAAATATGTGTTGCGCTTAACCCAATAATTATTAAAAATAGTGAAATGATGTCAACAAGTGATACTCAAAAAAAAAAATTATATGAAACGTAATATGTAAATAAACAGTTATTGTGGATTGTGAATCCTTAGTAAATCAACATAAATAGTCCCAATAACCGTGCCAATCCAAAATAAGTGGAATATTTTTTTAAAGTAATTTTTATTGGTTTTTCAAGCAAACAAGACATGCTACATTCGTGTACCAAACATTTTTCAAATACAAATGTACATGCCCAAACAATATTACAGATTTGAAATATTACAACATTGGAAACATGAGAAAAAGGTATATATTAACATCTCGTATATGATCATAGGAATATTTTGGTATGCATTCAGAGTGCCTACTATACCCTTCGCCTAAGTGGTCGAATGAATTTCAAGTGAGCCGATACGTACGACTCTCATGGGGCACCCAATTGGGGGCACTTTTTGCCCCATGAGGCCGGATGCACCAAACCCCAACAAACATACAGAAGAAGGAGAGTAAAGGCTCAAGCCCCAGAGGCCATGTATGTCTCCCACAGCTTCCACCTTTCCTTGAATTGTGTGAAGTTATGGATAGAGCAGGATAGGATTTTCTCATATTCATAAGATTCTCTTACTATCTGAATCACCTCATGGTGAGTTGGTGACAATGTGTTCTTCCATTTGCGAGCTATGGTTAATCTAGCGGCATACAGGATATGTTGGACAATCACTCTGCTAAAGGGCGGGTACCAATCCAGCCCAATACCCAGCAAGGCCTGTTCCACTCTCAGTTTATTAAAAATACCGGTAATGCCGGTAATGTCAAAATAAGTGGAATATTGATATTGTGAGAACCACAAGTCCCAGCACATATGCGTCACTTTGTTTGCTAGAAGAAAAAAAAAAACTCTAGGATATGTTCCAAAGGCTGCTTACTAGATGTGAATGGTCATCCAATTTAATGGATAGACCTAGGTTCGCTTAATTGATGATAATGAGATCCACCAGGTGTAATTCAATGCAATATGCGGTAGAGGATATTCAGCAGCAGAAGCTCAGAGACCATATGTAAAAAAAAAATGTATGGACATAGTGTGATACCGTACACACAATCACAAAATAAAACCAAAAATATTGCACTCACATAAAAACTTTACTGTTGAGCATATATTTTATGCAAGACAAAAGGGCAGAGAGAGGAACCACAAATCCCAGCAGGCAAGATACATTTCCGTAAGTAGATATAGAAAGTGTGAAGCACCCGTGATCAGGTCACCAATCAATCAATCTGGTCACCCAATTTAATGGATAAACCTCAGCTGACTTAATATCTGCAGAAGACTCCGACAGGTATGGTTCACTTGTTGTTTAACACATATGCATGAAGATACTCATGATAGAAGCTCAGGTGCCAAAAAAAATAAAATGGGCAAAAACATAGCGTAATAACGTACACACAATTGTACATTAAAACGAAAAATGTTGCACTCACAAGAAAACTTCAATATTGAGCATATATTTCATGCAAGACAAGAAAACCCAGAAAAAAGGACCACAGGTCTCAGCAGGCAGGATACCACTCCATAGGTGTGTTAAGGATGTAAAGCACTCGTGATCAGATCACCAAAGGATATCCAGAGAGGCTGCTTACCAAATCAATATGGTCACCCAATTCAATGGATAAACCTCAACTAACTTAATGTCTGCAGAGAAATCCGCCAGAGAAATCCGCCAGTATCCGCTTGTAGCATGGATGTTGAACTGTGACTTCTAACACATTTCCTCTCTCCTATTTGACTCATTTCCTAATCTAAAACACCAGCTTGGTGTTAATTTCCTTGGACTCCTGATATGTCCTGTATACTTACTGCGGGAGTGCCATTAAAAAAAGAAGTGGTGCAGCCAGTATAGGAATCCTCATTGTACTAGGGTGTAATTTATTGCAAACCCAACATTTATCACTCCCTAACTTTTTTGTGCATAGCTATATTTGAATTGTAACAACAACATCTTATCAGCAAGAGATGTGGTATCTACTTATGTTAGGTCTCTTGCTGGTCGATAGTGAGTCCCATTGTGTTGCACAGTTCTTGGACAGAAAGGTAAGTCATGTGGATGATAGTAACAGGTACTAATCACCCATATCAGCAAAAAAACTGTCAGTGAGAGAAAGCCTATCAATAGGAAGAACCTCCAAGATGTCTGGGGACTGAGAATCAACATCTTGCCCTGTGTCTTCTGATTCAACTGTTTCAGAGACTTGTGCACCTGCTTCACTCTCTTGCACGTCTACTTCAGGGATTTCTACACCTACTTCACACAGTTTGTCTGTGCCTTGTATCTTAGGATCCTCTGGGACCTTTTTCACCCTTGAAGCATGAATCCAGGCTTGAGAGTCGATCGGTAGGATTGCGGTTCTTGTTACAGCAGTCACCACAGTTGGCTCCCCATACGGTGGATCTGTAACCTTGTGCTTGTGGAGTGCTTTAACCACTAGTCGGTCTCCTGGTTTAAACGGATGTGTCGGTTCCTGTGAAGGAATAGGAAAAGAAAGAGACACATCACCGTAGATGCCATTCAAATGCCGCAAAAGATTTGCAACATATTCTTCCTGAATCAGCTCTAAATCACCTGGCATTAATACCATTGGACCTCTTGTCCAAGGTGTGGGAAAGGGTCTTCCCATCAAAATTTCAAAAGGAGACATTTTAGTAGTTTTGTTAGGAGTCATACTTATTTCTGCCAAAACTGCTGGTAAGTATGCCTCCCACCTAACATAAGTGCTTCCTGTAGCTTTTCGCAATTTTTCTTTAACTGTACGGTTCATTCTTTCCACCACCCCCGAACTTTGAGGATGGTATAGAATGTGAAACTTCAAATTATTCAGCATTAATTTAGCAATATGTTGCAAAATTTTAGAATTGAATGCAGGACCTTTATCCGAATCAATGGTAATGGTCAACCCCACCTTAGGATTATTTTTTTACACAAAATTTTGGCTTTACACCAAATTTTGGCTACTGTAAGTGTGTCTGTCATGTACCTGATCTGAGGCCAAGGTGCTGAAAGGGCTCCCCTTGCAACTAAGTGCGGCACACCCCTGAAGGTGGTACAGGAGGTGTAGCGCCCAAAGAGGCACAGGTTGTCAACAGGGTGCAGACACCTGGTATGTGACGGAGAAGTCAGGATACACAGCCAGACAGATGTCTCTCAGGAACTCCAGAACAACATAGCAAACATGTGCACACAAGAAGCAGAGGTAAAGACCAGGCTGAGGATTAAACATGGGTAGTCAGTATGGGGATAAGGCAGGTAGCAGAAACAGGAACTTGGCCGAGGTCACAACCGGAAATCAGGCAGGAGGTAATAGCAAAGTCCGTAACGTGAGCTGGGGTCATACACAGGAAGGCTGGCAGGTAGTATAGAGGAGTCCTTGAGGCAAGCCGGGGTCATACATGGGTGATCCTACAGTAGCAAGTTTGGTAAAGCAAGCCAGAGGATAAACGGCAGGAGAAGGAGATCAAGCAGGTCAGGAACAAGCTGGGTCACAACGGGAAATCCAAAAGAAGTGCACAGAAGCTCAGGAACACAGGAAGGCTGATGACAATCCAGCAATCTAATGGATCCCACAGTAGTCTTTTACAGGCCAGCGAGTGGCCGCATCTGTCACAGATTGCGTGCGCTATTGCGCACGCACTTTCATCAATTCGCGCCATTGCGTATGGAGCTACTGGCCTGTCCTGCTTCCAGCGTGCTTTCTGAATGGATGTTCAGTGCTGCTGGAGGTTTTGTGATGGACAAAAGTGTGCGTCTATCCACACACTCTGTTGACCAGCTGACTTTTATCAAAATGAATCGGTCCTGGATCAACAAAAGCTATGAAGCCGGTTTTTGGCACCGGACCTAGATGGACGCTTGTTAGAGCTGCTCCGTGCATGGGGGGGACAAAAAACCTGCTAATTCCCAGCTTTCTAAGGCGAAACCACCATGCTTCGATCCGGCCGCAGTACCTCGGCTAACCGGGTGTTATCCGACCCAATAAAAGACTCCGCTGGCAACGTTCAATCGCTGACCCGCACTCAGGCCTCAGAGCGCCGAGCGGCATCCCCGTCTCCCGCGCTAGGCCCCTCTGCTAACCAGGCAGGCTCCCAGATGCCATCAACCTCACCCACCCCACTGGCGGTCCCGCTCCCGAGCCTTCAAGACCTCCAAAACGTAGCAGCGGACATACTTACCCTGGGAGCCGCCATCAAAGAGCTCACTGCTGAACTCCGCTCAGTTACTTCCAGATTGACTGAGACAGAAAAAGCAACATCTACTCAAGGATCCGCCATCAGACAATTGCAGAGATCCTCAGATTCTCACACATCGCATCTGATAGAAACCAACCGCCAAATAGAGGATCTCGACAACAGGGGGAGAAGGCATAATGTTCGAGTGAGGGGGCTGCCTGAACGAGTAGAACCCCCTGATCTGGAATCTGCTCTGGCGGCTATCTTTAATGATTTACTGGAGCGCCTGCCGACACACCGATAGACTTTGAAAGAGTCCACAGAGCCCTTCGCCCCAGGGGAGGTGAGTCTGACCCCCCGAGGGATGTAATTTCTTGCCTGGTAAGCTTTCCACTGAAGAAAGCTATCCTGCGAAAGGCCAGAGCCAGAGACCAAATTATGTTTAATGGCGCGGAAATTAAACTGTTCCAGGACTTATCCGCCATTACCCTACAGAACCGACGTGCATTGCGTCCCCTATTAGAAGTCCTCCGAACCTGAGGTATAACATACAGATGGCGCTTCCCCTTTTGCCTCTGTGCCTCATTCAGAGGTGGGAACGCATCTCTGTGCACACCTGACGACTTACCATCCTTTTGCTCTGCATTTGACATCCCCGAGATGGACTTGCCTGAATGGTACAGTGCATTTTACTCACCGGATCCATGGTTCCAAGTAGCTACCTCTGGCACTCAGAAATCACAGAGGCAAAGCCGTAGGAACAGGCGCTCTTGACATCGCTCTAATAATACCTCACCCAGATCGCCCAGATCCAGAGAGGCTCAAGGAGAAACTCCAAGACGCTTCCCTACCGTCCGGCGGGAGCATCTGGAGGCCTAACAGAAACCAGCACTCATTTCTGACTTTGACTGCTCTCCGTGAGTAACCCAGCTTCTTCTGTACGTCTAACTCCTATCCTAGACCACTAAGTCAGAGATAACCTCAGTTATACCTCTAACCATGACTGCCCTGATTCCCCTATCCTTGGAGCTGAGAGGGGGGAAGATAGTTCTTTTGTAACCTGCTTTTTAGCCTTCGACCCCTTAATGCATCAAACAAGGATGACCTTCCTACGAAAGAAGAGACTTTCAACCTGCGGAACTCCTGAAGATGAGACTTGATGTACCCGCTTCCTCGCCCTTCCATCTCTTGCCTCAATCCTGAACATTCCTTAATCTCCCCATCTCCAGTCACATCCCATCCCTGATTTGTCTTCCTGCTTTGGCTAAACATTCTAGGTCTCCATACTTAAACTTTTTGACAACATAAGGTCATACTACATGCACACTGTGGGGTGGGGGGGAGGGGGGTGGTGGTTAGGGCTGCGCATCTTCACTTACCTCACGATTCGATGCGATTACGATTATTAGGGTCGTGATTCGATACGATTCGATTCCGCGATGCATCACGATGCATCACGATTACTGCCCAATGCCCATGCCCAGCCCACTGCCCAATGGTTTTCAAAACTTTATCAAAAAAAAACAAACAATCAAGCAGTCACAAATAAAAGAATCCTTTTTATTTTCATTTGCTCCAAAGGACACTTTCCTGGACCTGCAAGCCCTGCATACTTTAGTGCACTTGCACTGCAAACATATAGGAAGGTCTGAAAATGCAAACAGCATAGCAGAGACAGACAACAACACTAGTATTTTACTAGCCGCGGCTGATGACGTAATTTCCTAATCGATTATGCCGGCAACCCGCATCGATGCAGAATCGCGAAGGGTCGAATCGCGATGCATCGATCTTTCGATTATATTCAGCAGCCCTAGTGGTGGTGGAGGGGGGAGGAGTATGGGGTCTCAATGTTTGCTGAATATCAGGTCAGAAAATGCTTTGCCTACTGTGATCTATGCCTTCAGGTGATCAGCCCTGATTTGTTTTTTTCTCCAGATACATCACTAGTCCGGACCTCTGATCTTGATCTCTCTATTTCTTATGCCCTACCCCCCGTCTCCTCTCATGTCGCCCCTCTTCTTGCCTCCCCTCTCCTGTCTGGCACTACCCCTTCCCACACTTCTTAGCCTTTACTTTAGGACAACTCCCCCGGGTCACTTTCCACTTCTGTGATTGGACCTGCTCTCCCAGATTCCCTTAGAATTGAGCTTAGGGTGAGAGGTGTGGAGATAGGGAACGGGTTTTGTTCCTCCTTTCAAGTTAGACAACGAGATGTAGGGGTCGTTGGCTATTGATCTCAAATTATATTACAGGCTATTTACTATGTAGGTTAGGCTTATTATACACCTATAAAAATACCGCTATAAATGGCTGGGATACAGTTGTGATTTGGGTCGTACAGTCGGCCTACTCTCATGGAGGGCGGTTAGAGAATTTTTTAAAAATGTACTGTTAATTACATTGTTTTTTGTTTCCTTTTTCACATACCGCAGGAATCTTGCCTTTATTGCCTCCGTTTTGGGATCCTGTTGTCCGAATTTGGTGAGTTTTAGGCAGTTTGTTGTCATCATTCTTGTTTTGATTAGCTTCATTTGCCCTCCCCCCACTAGTGCACGGGTCTCTGATTGGTCTGAGACCGTTTGTCATACTAACTTCCCACCACAACGGTAGCTACTGGTTACCGTTGACCCGAAAATACATTTTGTAGTACTTTTTCCCCACATAGATAATAGGCAGATCAATTGATACCAGCCTTCTTAGTAGGGTTCTGTTTCTTTTCTCCTCTTCTCTCTTTTTTCGCCCCACTCTTCCCTATTGCTCCCCACCGTCTCCATTTCTCTGATCTAATTCCGCCCTAACTATTCTTCCTTGCCTTATCCCCTTTCGTTATACCCAGGAGCTTGGTGCGATACGTACCTGGTCCACTTAGTTCTATCTTTAACCAACAGGACACTTCTCCACCCCCCATTTCTACCTTCCCTCACCTATTCACTTCCCTATCTTCCTTCCACTCTTTGCCCCTCCCCGCTACCTTCCCCCCCCCCCCCTCAATATGCCGGGCGTTGATCCACTCTCTCGGGGGTCGTCCCTGTAACGTTCATGCGTTTTTGTTAGTGGATGGATTTACAGCTGCAGAATTATTACACTCAGTAGCCTTGTAGAGATTCTGTTGAACAAACATATCCAACTCTCAGGACTTCATCACAGTGCACAGCCTGTTATGCAATATACATATACTCAATCAGATGTTTAATGGAGGGATAGAATATATGAGAATGTATAGATGAGAGACAGGCTATTGTATGGTGAGCACTAGGAGTAGTATTAGGAGAGTTGCAGGTGATGGTAAAGCAGATAGGTTCTGATGTCAAGTATAGTGCAGATGGTAAGAGGACACAGATGGAGTATACTTAGGCAGAGTAACCTAGTGCAGGGATAGTTGAAGGTAGTCCCAAGAGCTAACAGTCTATGCAGATGATAGGGAATAGATAGATACAGATAGTCCTGGTAATTGCAGTAGATGACAGTAGGAGATTGGTTAGTAAGGAATCCCCTGTGGGGTACTTATCACTTAGATAGGTTAGTAGTAACAGTGTCCATTAGAGAGAGGTGATCCCGTAGCGAGATACGGATCAGCAGCGAGGTTCCGGCTTCAGTTCAGCAAGGGAAATGTCAGCAGCTCCGACTTCACAGGAGAAGGTGCGGTGAACATGTGGTTTGAACGAGCAATGAGTGAGAGAAACCCGGCGATTGAAATAGCCGCTCATAGCGGCGCTCAGCAATTATGTCATCCGGTCTTAAAGGTGTATGCGTCTCTTGGATAACAAGATGGGACGCAATTTAATAAGAGAGAAATATGGAACAAGGGTACCAGAGGTACCAGAACATTACAGTACCCCCCCCTTAAGGCCGGCTCCGGAAGGCCTCTAGAACCGGTTTTTCTGGATATTTCGAGTGGAAATTGCGAATCAGTCTAGGGGCATGTATATCGGAGGTATCCAGCCAGGTGTCATCTTGGGGCCCATAGTTCTTCCATCGTACAAGATACTGGAGTCTTCTTCTATGGAAACGGGAATCCAAAATCTCTTTTATCTCAAATTCTTCTCCTCCTTCCACTTGTACAGGAGGTGGAGGTGAGATAGTAGGCCTTATTCCTTGGTTAGGAACATGGGGCTTCAGTAGCGACACATGGAAGATGGGATGTATCTTGAGGTCCGTTGGTAATGTGAGTTGTACTGCAGCTTTTCCAATAAGCTTCTCTATTGGGAAAGGTCCCAGAAATAGAGGTCCAAGTTTTTTACTAGGGATTTTTAATCTCAGATTTTTTGTAGAAAGCCAAACAAGATCCCCAATGGCATATTGGGGAGAGGGTTTCCTACGGAGGTCGTAGTACTTCTTTTGTTGGCTATGAGCATGAGATATGGTATTGTTGAGTAATCTCAGAGAATCCTTTATCTGGGCAAGATAATCAGATGCCACTGGATTACTTGATGGCAAGATACGTGGAGGAAGGAGTGTGGGATGAAACCCATAATTTAGGTAAAATGGACTTTGTTTAGTAGTGCTATGAGTCGCATTGTTATAGGCGAATTCCGCTAGCGGGAGGAGATCTGCCCAATCGTCCTGTAGATACGAAGTATAGCAACGCAGATACTGTTCAATGCACTGGTTAACTCTCTCTGTCTGTCCGTTGGTCTGAGGGTGGTAGGGAGATGTAAGTTTACGCTCTATTCGTAGTATCTGACATAGAGCTAGCCAAAACTTTGAGATGAATTGTGAACCACGGTCAGACAGCAGTGTTTTTGGAATACCATGTAACTTAAAGACATGTTTCACAAGCATTTCCGCTGTTTGTTTGGATGAAGGTAGTTTTCGGATAGGAGTGAAATGTGCCATCTTGGTCAGATGGTCCACTGACACCAAGATGGTGTTGAAACCTTTGGAAGGTGGTAGTTCCACTATGAAGTCTAAGGATACCACTTCCCACGGAACCTGGGGTATCGGTAAACTACAAAGTAACCCCGATGGTTTCGTGTTGTCAATTTTAGACCTTGCACAGATATCACAAGATGAAACAAACTTTTTTACGGTTGTCTTCATGTCTGGCCACCAAAACTGCCTAGTGAGTAGATTGAACGTTTTAGTCATACCCATATGTCCTGCCATAGGTACATCATGCGACAATTCCAAGATCTTGGTTCGCATAGTAGGGGGTATGTATAATTTATCGTTGTAGTAGAGGAAGCCTTCTGCGTCAGTAGTTAGTTGTGGTGGAGGTGAGTCCAGTCCTATGCTGTGCAAAATCTCTTCCTTCAGGGAGCGAACGACACCGATAATACGTTCAAGTGGTATTATAGGAACTGAGGGAACCTCGGTACAATCTTTCTCGGCTAGTCGTGAAAGTGCATCCGCTTTTTTATTTTTGTCTGCGGGCGTGTAAGTCACTAAAAAATTAAATCTCAGAAAGAATAACGACCACCGTACCTGCCGGTGGGAAAGAGTTCTATTAGTCTGAAGGTATTGAAGGTTTTTGTGATCAGTATATATTAGGATTGGCAATTGAGTGCCCTCAAGTAGATGTCGCCAATTCTCTAACGCCAGTTTTATGGCTAGTAACTCCTTCTCACCTACTGGGTAGTTCACCTCGGGGCTGCTTAATGACTTTGAGAAGAAAGCAACTGGGTGAAGAGGTGAGGTGTTTGTCGGTCGTTGTGAGAGAACTGCTCCTACTGCCATATTTGAAGCATCTACCTCCAAGATGTATTGAAGGGATGGGTCTGGATGGCATAGTATGGGGGCAGTAGTAAAGCTTGATTTCAGTAGACAGAATGCTCCATTTGCTTCTGTTGACCAATTAAATGGTTTCTTCGTGTGTGAGAGGTTTCACAATCGCAGAGAAGTTCTTAATGAATTTCCTATAGTAGTTAGAGAATCCTAGGAACCTTTGTATTGCTTTGCGAGTGGTTGGCACAGGCCAATCCAGAATGCAGGATATTTTGCTCATGTCCATTTTAATTCCATTTTTTGATATAATATATCCTAGGAATAGTACTTCCTCTTTATGAAACAAACATTTTTTTGATTTAACATATACGTTATGTGCAAGTAGCCTTGACAACACAAGTCTCACATGTTTTATGTGCTCAGGTAAGGAATGAGAATAGATAAGTATATCGTCCAAATATACTACAACACAAACATCAAGCAAGTCTCTGAATATCTCATTTATAAACCGTTGGAAGGCTGCGGGAGCATTACATAGCCCAAATGGCATTACAAGGTACTCAAACAGTCCGTATCTGGTTCTGAATGCCGTCTTCCATTCATCCCCTTTACGGATTCGAATTAAATTGTATGCCCCTTTTAGGTCCAATTTTGAAAAGAAAGAAGCTCCACGCACCTGTTCGATAAGTTCAGGAATAAGAGGTAAAGGATAACGATCCTTTATTGTAATGGCATTTAATTGTCTGAAATCAATGATAGGCCTAAGGCTAGAATCCTTATTGCGGACAAAGAAGAGTCCAGTAGCGGTGGAGGAAGTAGAAGGTCGGATGCCAAGTTCTCATCCAGATACTCCTTAAGATGAGAGAGTTCATCCTGTGAGAGAAGATAAACATGTCCGAAAGGCAACTTGCTATTAGGGAGTAGATCGATACAACAATCATAGTCCCTATGGGGAGGTAGCATTTGAGCGTTTTTCTCAAGGAAAACCTCCGATAAATCCTGATAACACTTGGGTATAATGTCATCCGGCACTACAGACAGGATCCTATCATATGTGGGGAGATTACACGTCGTTTCACAATAGTGAGAAGAGAAGGCTAGCGTTCTTGTTTTCCAATCGATGATTGGTTGATGTATGTGTAACCAGGGAAGTCCCAAAATGATTGGAAAATGTGGTGAAGTTAATACATCAAGGGTGGTGGTCTCCACATGAGACTCGTCAGCAGTTACAGGGAGTGCCTGTGTCTGACTGGTGATAGGACCAGAGGATAAAGGGGTACCGTTAATAAAACTAACGGAGACAGGTTTGGGTTTTGAAACAATAGGTATTTTATTAAGGGAGACAAAACAAATGTCAATGTAGTTTCCACAAGATCCTGTGTCGATCATAGCCTTGGTGGTGATCCTAGTTTGGTCCCACTGCAATGTTAAATGAACAAAAAGATAAGGATTAGAAAAGGAAGTTGTGAGTCCCCCTAGCAAGACATTTGAACACTCACCCTCTTTTCTGCGGACAAGGGGACAGCCGCTTATCAAATGATTCGGGGATGCGCAGTACATGCAAAGATGTTCGGTTTTCCTCCTGGCACGTTCAGAAAGGGTCAGAGGTGGGCGTATCATTCCTACTTCCATAGGGGTAGGATCAGCAGGCAACATCCGAGAAGGACTGGAAAATGGTGAGCCCATCTTCTCAGCCTTTCTTTCTCGTAGTCGTCTGTCAATATTGATACTGGTCTGTATCAGTCCCTCTAGAGTGCCAGGTAAATCCGCTCGGGCGAGCTCGTCTTTAACGGCCTCAGATAGGCCGAGTCTAAACTGCGTTCGCAAAGATGTGTCGTTCCACCCTGAATCAGGGGACCATCTTTTAAAATTTGCCACGAAATCTTCAACAGGTCTCCTTCCTTGTTTTAAGGCCCGTAATTGGGTATCAGCGGTACTCTGCTTATTGGGGTCTTCATATAAACTAGCAAGTTGTGCTAGGAATAAAGGGTAAGAATTAAGGAGTGGATCATCCTTTTCAAAGAGAGCGTCTGCCCAGGCCCGGGCTTCACCCGTTAAATAGGAGATGACGGTAAAAACCTTAATTTGGTCAGTGGTGTAGGTTAGAGGTTTTAACAAAAAAAGCAATCGACATGCGTTTTTAAATTCACGAAATTTGCTCCGATCACCAGAAAACTCTAGAGGAGGGTTTATCTTAGGCTCACGGGGCTGAGCAGCAGAAAGCTGTGTGAGACGGCCAACCTGCTGTCTCAAGGTCTGATTTTCGTTTTGTACCTCTGTAAGCGCAAGGATCAATGCATCTACTTGCTGTTTTAATTGTAGTACATGAGTGGGTAATTCTGCTGAATCCATATTTTTTTTTAATGGCTCGTTCAATCTGTAACGTTCATGCGTTTTTGTTAGTGGATGGATTTACAGCTGCAGAATTATTACACTCAGTAGCCTTGTAGAGATTCTGTTGAACAAACATATCCAACTCTCAGGACTTCATCACAGTGCACAGCCTGTTATGCAATATACATATACTCAATCAGATGTTTAATGGAGGGATAGAATATATGAGAATGTATAGATGAGAGACAGGCTATTGTATGGTGAGCACTAGGAGTAGTATTAGGAGAGTTGCAGGTGATGGTAAAGCAGATAGGTTCTGATGTCAAGTATAGTGCAGATGGTAAGAGGACACAGATGGAGTATACTTAGGCAGAGTAACCTAGTGCAGGGATAGTTGAAGGTAGTCCCAAGAGCTAACAGTCTATGCAGATGATAGGGAATAGATAGATACAGATAGTCCTGGTAATTGCAGTAGATGACAGTAGGAGATTGGTTAGTAAGGAATCCCCTGTGGGGTACTTATCACTTAGATAGGTTAGTAGTAACAGTGTCCATTAGAGAGAGGTGATCCCGTAGCGAGATACGGATCAGCAGCGAGGTTCCGGCTTCAGTTCAGCAAGGGAAATGTCAGCAGCTCCGACTTCACAGGAGAAGGTGTGGTGAACATGTGGTTTGAACGAGCAATGAGTGAGAGAAAGCCGGCGATTGAAATAGCCGCTCATAGCGGCGCTCAGCAATGATGTCATCCGGTCTTAAAGGTGTATGCGTCTCTTGGATAACAAGATGGGACGCAATTTAGTAAGAGAGAAATATGGAACAAGGGTACCAGAGGTACCAGAACATTACAGTCCCTCAAGTTCCTCTCAATCAATGCCCAAGGGCTAAATATTCCTGAGAAAAGATCGCAAATTCTAGCAGAGGCACATAGAATGCGTGCTCAAGTGCTCCTACTGCAAGAGACTCACTTTAAAGAAGGTGAGATTCCTAAACTAATGAATAAAAGGTTTCCTGTTTCTTATCATGCACCCATGGAGGGTTCTAAGACTAGGGGGGTCTCCCTCCTCCTTTCTCGTCATGTGGACTTCCAATTAATCGACATTAAACGTGACCCAGGTGGTAGATATCTTTTTGTTAAGGGTCGCTTAAACTCCCGTCCAAACACCATTGCCAATATCTACGCTCCCAACTGTAAACAGGTACCGTTCTTTCGCTCATTGTGCCAGGACTTACTTGACTTTGCTTCGGGCATGTTGATCCTTGGGGGGGATTTCAATGTCCCATTGAACCCTATATTGGATTCTTCCACTGGCTCATCTGCCCTCCCATTCAAGGCCCTACGTCAAATTGCGATACAGCTACAAAAATTAAAACTCCATGATTCGTGGAGACTAATACATTCAGATGTTAAAGACTACACTTTCTTTTCAGTACTGCACGGTAAATTTTATTTCCCAAACCGACATACCTTTACTCTATTCGTCCTCTATTGAACCTCGAGTCCTGTCAGACCATAATCCAATCACAATGACCATTCAGTTCCCAGATGGGGATAATAGGCGTAAATCTTGGTGTATGAACTCATCCCTCCTTAGGGAACAAGTAGTTGCAGACAAACTCCAAGAGGTTTTATCCTCTTTTTTTACGGAAAACGACACTCCTGATTCCACTCCAATTGGGCAATGGGAAGCGCATAAATGCGTGCTCAGAGGAGAGTTACTTTCTCTAGCAGCCAAGCAAAAGAAGGCCAGACAGGCAACACTAGAGGGTTTGTTCACAAAGTTGGGTGTCCTTGAGAGAACTCACAAACGCTCTGTGGCTTCTGAAACTTTAGCTGAGCTCACTAAGGTGAGACAGGAGATAAGAGACATTCTTGAAACTCAGAGCCATCGCAGATTGGCTTTGGGCAAAAGAATCTTCTTTGAACAAGGAAACAAATGTGGACGCTTGTTGGCCAAAGTAGTCCAGGCACAAAGAAAATCTGCCAACGTCCACTTCATAAGAGATAATATGGGCACGAAACATTGCTCGAATAAAGCTATAGCCAGACAATTTGAATATTTCTATCATTCACTCTACAACCTGCAACCGCCCTCTCAGCATCCCACATCTCTCCACCATCGTCAGGAAGCCATTAGGTCTTTCTTAAACACTTATTGTCCTTCACCTCTTTCGTCCTCTGTCACTTCCTCGCTGGAGTTGCCTTTGTCTGGGGAGGAGTTTGACAGGGCAGTTAAAGAAATGAAACCTGGGAAGTGCCCTGGCCCAGATGGTTTCTCCCTGCAATACTACCGCACGTTCTCGGAAACTCTTAAACCTCATTTCTTATGGGCATTTCGTACTCTGGCGGATACCCCCCATCATTCCCCCTCTTTGTTAGAGGCCCACATAACAGTGATCCCTAAGGATGGCAAGGACCCTGCTCAGGTAGGCAATTATCGTCCTATCTCACTCCTGAATGTAAACGTTAAGCTCTATGCCAAGATCCTTGCCAACCGTCTCCTCCCTCACCTTCCCTCCATGGTCTCCCTGGACCAGGTCGGCTTTGTTCCGGGTAAAGAGGTCAGGGACAACACCACGAGAGCTCTAAATATTCATCATTGGCTCACCTCACGTGGTGTCCCTGGATTCTTCCTTTCGCTGGATGCCGAGAAGGCGTTCGACAGAGTGGCCTGGGATTATCTTATGTTGACCCTTGAGTCACTGGGCATACTACCCCGTATGTTGTCCCACATACGGGCCTTGTATACTAACCAAATGGCCAGGGTCAGAGTCAATGGCCACCTGTCGGACGCCTTCAGTCTCACCAACGGCACCAGACAGGGTTGTCCCCTGTCCCCAATTCTTTTTATTTTATCGCTAGAACCCTTCCTCAATATGATTCGCTCAAACTCTGATATTCAGGGTATTCCAATTGAGGGATCTACACACAAAGTCGCAGCATTTGCGGACGACATACTGCTTTTCTTGTCTCAACCACACATGTCCCTTCCAATTTTACTTCGAGACCTGGAATTCTTTAAATCCCTATCGCACTTACAAATCAACTACGCTAAATCCATTGCCCTCAATGTCTCTCTCCCCCAGATGGAGGTTGACCGTTGTGAGATGAAATTTCCGTTCAAATGGGCGTCTGAATCCATATCTTACCTTGGGATCCTTATTCCCCGCAATCTCTCTGATCTCTACAAATTAAACTACCAACCTCTTCTAAACACCACCAATGCTACCCTATGTTCTTGGAGCTCGCTCCAGGTATCGTGGTTTGGCCGTGCATCTCTCCTAAAGATGTCCATCTTACCCAAATTTCTTTACTTCTTTCAAACCATTCCGATTCAACTTCCGAACTCCTTCTTCACATCCTTTAAATCATGCTCCCAGAAATTTGTCTGGAGTGACAAAAGACCACGGATTAGGTACCTCCAGCTTACGGCTCCTAAAGAAAGTGGGGGTCTGGGGCTTCCTGACCTACATACCTACTACAAGGCCTGCATACTAAGCAGACTTGTAGATTGGAATATACACTCGACTCTAAAGGCTGTTGTTGGTCTGGAAAATGCATTTTCTGAAATCCCACTACATCTGCTCTCCTGGCTTCCATTTTCCGCAATCAGGGAAGATCTGAGGGATCATCTCTTGATATGTCCTCCACTAAGGCTCCATTGTGCGTGGCGCAAATCTAAGAAGATTAACCTGGCATTTGGCCCTATGACTCCTATCCGCTTGAATCCGGCTTTTGAGCCGGGCATGTCTAGCTCATTCCTTCAGGATACCTGGCCGTATGAAAACGTACTGGCCAAACACTTTTTTAACAGAGGCTCCCCATTGTCTTGGGAGGCCCTTAACCAAATTCTTCACCCCCACTCCATCCCATTGTGGGCTTTTTCCAGATTCGTCACTTCCTTAGTGATCGACGGGCCGCATCCGACTGGATTGAGGCCCTGTGCGAAAGAGGTGGTCCCCAGAGACATTTAATCTCTGCTCTGTACCGTCTGGTGCTATCCACACCTCCTCTTTTATCCTCATCCTTTGTTCTGGCCTGGTCAAGAGACCTGGACCTTTCCCTTACCGAGGAGGAGTGGTCTTCCATTTGCCGCAATATTCAGTGCTCCTCGGTGAGCGTTGCAATTCAGGAAAACGGATACAAGGTCCTCGCCAGATGGTACCAAACACCAGATCGACTACATAAATTCTACCCGACTGTCCCGAATAGATGCTGGAGATGCGACAAAGAACTGGGCACAATGCTCCACATTTGGTGGTCGTGCCCGACACTCCAGCCCTTCTGGAGGAAAGTGCATGAACTGATCAGGGAGATCACCTCTAGAGATATGGACTTCTCACCAGCACAATACCTATTGCACTGGATACCTTTTCGTCGTCGAAGTTACAGAAAATCGTTGGCTATGCACATGGTAACCGCAGCCAAACTGTGTGTTCCGTGCCACTGGAGATCATCCGCAATCCCCTCCACTAAAGAATGGTGCAACCGACTGAACCATATTGAACAGATGGAGGAATTAATTAGCATTGCCCATGATAACTATTCAGAATCCGCTGCCGTCTGGCAGGAATGGACAAGATTTAAACAAACAGTGACATACACCGCAATCATGGCCTCCACTTAGAAGCTGCTTTTTTCATAGATCTTTCGACTAGAAATCTTTGTTTGGGGGTGCCCCCTTAAGCCGTCTACTAGGTGATCACACAACCGTCTTCTCCTCAATAATTACGCCTCAATGAATAGGCTCCTCAAGAAACTCCCTGTTTATACACTTCAACCTGGCTAAACCTCATTAATGTAACGAATTTGCTCAAAACTTGAATGACTCGATAATATCTATCTGCACTTATCGCATACGGTTTCCAAATGCGTAGAGTTTTACTAACCAGTAATAGTGTTATCGTACAGGTTAAGTTCTTTAGAGTTGAGCTTACGATACTGTTTTTGAAAATCACCGTTGCATGTTTTTGAGAATGGCTCATGACGCATTTAATCCTTCTTTTTTTTTCTTTTGATGTTCATATGTTTGACAAAAATATTTCCTTTAAATGCTATTGTCTTACTCTTTGTATCCTGTATACATCGTATCTCAATAAAATTTTTATGGAAAAAAAAAAAAAAAAAGCTATGAAGCCCCTGATGCTGATTGAATTTGCTAGGGGTCTGCCATCCCTTGAAGACTGCATATGCTGCCTATCCTATTACTCAATCTTGATTCTGCTAGCTTCCAACAATGTTTTTGGTTTAGGTCACCACCAACCCCCAAGGCCCTAATTTTTCTGCACTTGTATGACATGTGCATACAATTTAAATTGTTGGTGTCATTGGGAGGAATTGTGCCCCTTTGTTAGTGTCATAAATAAATCACCAGGACTGGATGGCTTGCACCCAAGGGTTCTTAAAGAACTCAGCCAAGTGATAGCCAGACCATTGTTCTTGATCTTTATGGATAGTCTACAGATGGGTATGGTGCCAGCAGATTGGAAAAAGGCCAAAGTGGTACCAATATTAAAAAAAGGACCGAGATATATCCCGGGTAACTATAGGCCGGTCAGCCTAACATCTATAGTCTGCAAGATTTTGGAGGGCATGCTAAAGACTATATACAAGACTTTAGTAATAAAAACAGTATTATTAGTAGTAACCAGCATGGATTCATGAAAAATCTTTCTTGCCAGACCAATCTATTAACCTTCTATGAAGAAGTGAGTTTCGATCTAGATAAAGGAAAGCCTGTGGATATGGTGTATCTGGACTTGCAAAGGCATTTGATACTGTTCCCCACAAACGTATACTGTACAAACTAAGGTACATAGGTATGGACCATAGGGTGAGTACCTGGATAGAGAACTGGCTCCAGGGGAGAGTCCAGAGGGTGGTGATAAATAGGGAGTACTCGGATTGGGGCGGTGTAGAAAGTGGGGTCCCCCAAGGATCTGTCCTGGGACCAATCCTGTTTAATTTATTTATAAACGACCTAGAGGAGGGGCTATTCAGCACAATCTCGGTATTTGCAGATGATACAAAGCTAAGCATGCCAATATCATCTACACATGACAGTGTAACCTTACAAGCTGACCTGAACAAAATAATAGGGTGGGCAACTACATGGCAGATGAGGTTTAATGTTGAAAAATGTAAAATAATGCACTTGGGTGTCAGAAATACGAACGCAAGTTACTCGCTAGGGGGGAACCTCTGGGTGAAACTAAGCTGGAAAAGGACCTAGGGGTCCTAGAGGACAACAGGCTTGGCAATGGCATGGGATGCCAAGCAGCTGCAAACAAAGCCAACAGAATACTGGCATGTATAAAAAAGGAAATTCACTCCAGAAATAAAGAGATTGTTCTCCCACTTCAGAGTCCAGAGAAGGGCAACAAAGATAATTAGGGGAATGGAGGACATCAGCTATGAGGAAAGACTACAAGCATTGAACTTATTCTCTCTGGAGAAGAGACGATTGAGGGGGGGATGTGATATCAATGTACAAATACGGTACTGGTGACCCTAGCATAAGGAACAAACTTTTCAGAGAAAGGGAATACAAAACAGAGCAGTAAGGATGTGGAATACTCTTCCACAAGCAATGGTATCTGCAGGGAGCATCGTTAGTTTAAAAAAACTATTAGATGGGCACCTTAAAGACCACAACATACAGGGGTATACAATGTATGGTTAGCAGTAAACACACACACACCTTATAGGTTGAACTGGATGGACTGAAGTCTTTTTTCAACCTCGCCAACTGCACCTGTAACTATGTAAGTGTCAGTAATTAAAATTTCGTATGTCATTTTTAACACCAGGCCCAGTCCCTGTGCTCTGCGCCCAGCAAGAGTAACTGTGAGGGTTTACGGTGTTCAGGCACCACCAACAATAAAGGCCCAATTTTTGGCACCTGTATGACAAGTACATGCGATTTCAAATTTGTATGGAATTCTTACCAGCAGGTCCCGTTCCTGCGCCCAGCAAGAGTAACTGTGAGGGGTTGGTTATGGTGTTCAGGCACCAGCAACACCAAAGGCCCAATTTTTTGGCACCTGTATGACAAGCACATGCGATTTCAAATTTGTAAGGAATTCCTACCAGCAGGTCCTGTTCCTGCGCCCAGCAAGAGTAACTGTGAGGGGTTGGTTATGGTGTTCAGGCACCAGCAACACCAAAGGCCCAATTTTTGGCACCTGTATGACCCGTACATGCAATTTCAAATTTGTATGGAATTCTTACCAGCAGGTCCCTTTCCTGCACCCAGTAAGAGTAACTGTGAGGGGTTATGGAGTTCAGGCACCACCAACACCAAAGGCAAATTTCAGTTTCAGTTCCTGCCGATACTAACCTTCCAGGTCCCCATCACAACAGCTGGTTTGCATAGCAGCCACCCAACCTTGGCCAGGTTAGATGACAGCACAGCGCCCCCACTAGATCACTGATAACACCTACAGCACTCGATCTTTGCCAATTTCCAAGGCCCAATTTTTCTGAACCTGTATGACAAGTACATGCGATCTGAAATTTGTATGTATGTTTGTATATAACATTTTTTCCTTTAGAAATGTCAGTATTTCTGCAGCAAGCTATATACATCGTAGAGATGCGCTACTTTACAGGCACATTAAGGGGACCCGCCAGGCACGATATTTAAAGGAATTTTTCATTTTTATAGTTTCACTTTAAGCCTCATTAAAATCAGTACATCACTGCTCCTTTAAAAACCTCTTTTGCTTCCTGTTTTCTTTTTGAACAAATTGAATGGTATTATCTCCTCTTTTGTGTGGAATGGGAGACCGTCGCCTGGCCCTTTCCACTCTTTATTTGCCCCTCCCACAGCGTGGGCTGTGCTTACATTCCTTTCAAACTTACTTCTGGGTGTCAGTTTTGGTAACGGTGAGATGGTGGTTCTCCCAGCCAAGAGATAACACTTGAGGCTTACATAATGGGCTTAGAAATTTAGTATTTAGGGAGGGTCAAGTCTCACCCCGGGGTTACTGCCTTGATGAGCACTACTGTTTTAGTGTGGCATAAACCTAGGGCCCACTATTGCTACCCAGGTGTCACGAACCGGCAGGACTGGTAGTGGATCCTCTGGACCAGAGAGGCGATGGCGCTGGTTGTACTAGAGGACCGGTTCTAAGCAGTTACTGGTCTTCACCAGAGCCCGCCGCAAGGCGGGATGGATTTGCTGTGGCGGTAACTACCAGGTCGTGTCCCCTAGTAACAACTCGATCTCTCTGGCAGCTGATATGGCGTGGTACACAGGGAGTAGGCAAGAGCGTAGTCGGACATAGCAGAGGTCAGGGCAGGCGGCAGAGGTTCAAAGGCGAGATGTCGGTAGCAACGGGTTCGGCAACAGGCAAAGCAAACAAACACAGAAGGGAACGCTTTCACAGAGGCACAAGGCACAAAGATCCGGCAGGAAGCTGTGGGAGGAGAAGGTATTAATGGGCAGTGCACAGGTGAAGCCTAATTAAGTCAGCACTGCCTTTCACAAACCTTAACCCTTAATAACCAGTTTGGAGCAGGCACCAATCACCTGTGCACTGGTCCTTTAGATCTAAGAGTCCCTGTGCGTGTGCGCCCTAGAGAGCGGGGACGCACACGCCGAGACGAAGGAGCGCCTCCTGGGGACACACGCTGTGAGCGCTCCGAGGCCAGCAGGGGGCCCGGAGCGCTGAGCGTAACACCAGGGACATTCTTGCCCCATATTTCCCTTTGGGGTAATCCAGCTCTTCCGCATATAAATAGTGTCCCTCAGGTGTGGGATACTAGGGGTATAGAGGGTTTGAAACATATTGTTTCAGATGGCAAGTTGCACTCGTTTTCTGACCTGAAAGCTGCAAATGCTCTGCCACAGTGGATGTTTTTCAGATTCTTCCAGCTTTGACATGCTTTTTACAGACAGTTTCCACCCTCTCCTATTCTGGAATCTGATCCCGTGGAGAGGCTGCTCACCTCCAGGGTTCTAGACAAGCCTTTATCTTCCCTATATTTCTGCCTCTCTATAGACCTTACTTCTAAACTAGCCAGGACCTTTTGGTAAGTGACAGGTGGACCTCCCGAGCTTGACAGAGGAGGAATGGGAGGACTGTCTGTTCTCTTATGTTACTACCATGATATTTGCTAGGGACCATTTCCTCCAGATTAAATTTTTACATAGAGCCTACTTCATCCCCAAAATGCTCTGCGTTAAAACGCCCTCTGCTCCTGTATCTTGCCCCAGATGTTGCACACTGGATGCATCTCTTCTACATATGGTCTGGTCATGTCCATTTCTCCACACATATTGGACAGGGATATTAGCTGACATTAATCGAGTCACTAACCTAACTCTTGAATCGGATCCCAATGTGTAAAATGTGTTTGATGCTAGGGTTAAAGGTCAATGTACTAAACTTTTTATATGCTACGCCACCTTATATGCACGGAGGGAGATATTTCTTCATTGGAAAGCTGCTGCACCGCCTATGGTATCCTCTTGGCGCACTGTTTTTAACTCTGTTCTACCACTGTATACGATTACCTACCTTAACAGGAACTGCCCAGGAAAATTTGATAAAATGTGGTCAAGTTGGATAGATGCCTGTGGGACTGTAAATTATACTGTCTCTCCACCTGGACAGGATGCTGTGCCTTAACCTGCCTAGCGGTAACCCCGAGCGTGACTCGGGGTGGATTTTCCATGCTGTTATCGGTATCCCCGAGTCACGCTCGGGGTGGATGGGCAGAGCGTGCAGCGGTGTCTTACCTTCTCCTGGCGATCCAGCGATGATCTCCCATTGCTGTGATCGGCAGCCGTCTGAGATCCCCGCCGCTCGCCCGTCCTCCGTCAGTGTGATGACTTCCTAGTTCCGTTCCCTGCAGCAGCAATGCTGCATGGGAGCGGAACTGGGAGGGAAATTCAAACGTTGAACGTTGCACAAAACACAAACACACACATAACATTTATATATGTGTATATATATATATATATATATATATATATATATATATATATATATATATATATATACACATACATATATATATATACACATACATATATATATATATATATATATGTGTGTATATATATATATATATATATATATATATATATATATATATGTATGTACACACACATATATATATGTATGTATGTACACATATATATATATATATATATATATATATATATATATATATATATATATATATATATATATATATACACATATATACACACACGTGTGTATATATATATATATATATATATATATATATATATATATACACACATATATATATATATATATAATATATATAATATAACGCATGAATTATAATCTAATCAATAATATAATTTTATTATATATATATATATATATATATATATATATATATATATATATATTATATATTATATAATAAAATTATATTATTGATTAGATTATAATTCATGCTTTTGTGTTTCAAATTTATCACATCTGGGATGTCTAATAGAGTCTTGTTTTGGTCAGGTTTAAGTCAGTAATTACTAAGAATTGTAGGCCTATAATACATAACGCCAAATTTCCATGAAAAAAATTGTACCGCTTTTGGTACAGAATTCCTGACATAATCATACCGCCAGGGAGGTTAATTTGAAATTATCCTTGTATTTCAGTGTTTCTTTTTACCCTTAGTAGGTCCTCCTTTTTTCCCTAAGTGTCTTACAGGACAGCACCTGAGAGATCGTGGCTCCTCCAACTGTCAAAGGAAACACCTCTCACACCAATTTTTTAAAAGGAGGCTTCTCCCCACCACATGCCATTTTTTGTGTTTCCTCCGGGCCAGGGGGGAACACCTGGTGGGAGCCAGGATCTCTTAGGTGGTGTCCTGAGGGACTTGCTTCCTGCCTCCACCATTTTTCCTATTTTGGTTTGTGAGAGATTACCAATTTTCCCAGTTCCACCTGAAGCGTCTGGTGTGTGGGCTCCTTTTTTCCCCCTCTGTGCTCGGGAAAAGCCTGTACTGTGTAATGGGTCTGGAAAAGGTGGAAAAAAACACGTTTTCAGCCAGCCAGATAGAGGAACTTTTAAATTAGGTGATGGGGGGGGGGGGGGGGTGGTACAGATATAGAATTAGCCAGCGGGGAGCAAGTTTCAGTGGGCACAAATGGGGACATTAGCGGTAGGGTGTTCAGAGTTCCTAAATCCAAGGTGTGTATGGGGAAAAATTGCAAGAACAGCCTAAAAACAACATCAAATGAGGATATGCATATGGACAAATTTACGAGTTTTGTATACCAATGCTAGAAGCCTGGCCAGCAAGATGGGAGAGCTGGAGCTGCTGATGCATGAGGAGGACTTAGATTTTGTGGGGATAACAGAGACTTGGTTTGACAGCTCTAATGATTGGCTGGCGACCATTCAGGGGTATTCCCTTTATCGCAGAGATAGAGAAGGTAAAAAAGGGGGAGGGGTATGTCTGTATATTAAGAACAGTGTACAGGTAAATATGAGGGATGATATTAATAATGGAGCTATGGATGAGGTAGAATCCCTATGGGTAGAACTTCAAAGGGAAGGCACTATGGGGAAAGTAATATTGGGCGTATGCTATAGGCCCCCCAACCAAAGGGAAGAGGTGGAGGCGGATCTCCTTTCACAGATTGGATTGGCATCAAGGATGGGAAATGTCATTATAATGGGGGACTTTAATTATCCAGATATAGACTCGGCAGAAGGAACCCCACATTCATCCAAGGCTCGGCAGTTCCTAAATGTTTTGTAATACAATTTCATGGGTCAGATGGTAAACGCACCAACAAGAAACAATGCGGTACTAGACCTACTGATTACCAACAATACAGACCTGCTCACGGATATAGAAATATGGGGCAATTTAGGAAATAGTGACCATAGGTCAATCAGTTTCAGTATTAATCATAGTAATAGGAAAAACAAGGGTAATATAAGGACAATGAATTTCAAAAGAGACAATTTCCAAAAACAGCGCTTTTTGCTAGAAAATATTAAATGGGATAGAACTGTCATGGTCTTACCTTCTTGCTGTTCTCCTTCGTTTGACATGTGCTGGCGGCCATCTTGGTTTCTGGGTTTCTTGTAGCCTCCCACCCTGCGGCTCCTCCTTCCCACTGGGAGGAGCTGGATACCTAGCTCATATATATAGGAGGTCTGTGGCTTCAGTTCCCTGCTTGGTCCCCCTGTGTTCACATGCTACTAAGACTGCTGCTACTTCTGGTTCCTGTTCCTGGCTTCGTCTGACTACCCTGCTGGTTCCTGATCCTGGCTTCGTCTGACTACCCTGCTGGTTCCTGATCCTGGCTTCGTCTGACTACCCTGCTGGTTCCTGATCCCTGGCTTCGCAAAGACTCTGCATCGGTTTCGCCATCCGTTTGGACTTTTGCTTTATAGCTTGTTTTTCAATAAAGCTTTCTTATTTTCACTTATCTGTTGTTGTACGTCTGGTTCATGGTTCCGTGACATTAGGACCAAGCCATGAATTCCGACGGTACAGGGCCATCCTCGCTACCCACGCTGGTTGCCAGACTTGATCAGCAGGATCACCTGTTGGGTCGGTTCGCCGTGGTGTTGCAAACCCTGCTTGAACGCACGGTACCCCAGGCCACGAATTCTGACGGTGCAGGGCCATCCTCACTACCCACGCTGGTTGCCAGACTTGATCAGCAGGATCACCTGTTGGGTCAGTTCGCCGTGGCGTTGCAAACCCTGCTTGAACGCACGGTTCATTTCGCTCCCGTTGCCGATGGGTCGGTTGTCGCTCCTGGGTCCGCTCCTACTGCCGCTCCGGTTGTTGCGCCAGAGTCTACCCCGACACCTGTTGTTGCGCCTGCGGTGTTTCGGGGTATGTCCGGTTCTGCCCCCCTTCCACAGCGCTTTGGGGGAGAGCCAACTCAGTGCCGAGGTTTCCTTAACCAGGTGGGCATTTATTTCGAGTTGCTGCCACATGCCTTTCCTACTGAGAGATCAAAGGTGGGCTTCTTAATCTCGCTGCTCTCGGACAAGGCCTTGGCCTGGGCCAGCCCTTTATGGGAGAACAACAATCCGGTGGTTGCCGAGTTTTCCGGTTTTGTTGCTTCTCTTCGGAAGGTATTCGATGTGCCGGCTCGTGCTGCCTCTGCTGCGAAGCTCCTTATGTCCATCAGACAGGGTTCACGATCCGTAGCTGAATACGCCATTGAGTTTCGTACCCTGGCAGCAGAGGTGGGCTGGAATAATGAGGCTCTGGTCGCTGCTTTCTCTCATGGTCTCTCGGATGCCTTGAAGGATGAGGTTGCAGCTAAGGACCTACCAGTGGAGCTCGAGTCTCTTATTTCTTTCCTGATTTTGATTGACACCAGACTCAGGGAGAGACCTTCCTTTAAGGAGAGTCTGCGGAGGCCTCCTAACAGATTGGCGCCTACCTTTGTTGTCCCACCCGTGCCTCCCTCTCCTCCCACGCCTCCTGGGGATGACTTGTCTGGGGGTGAACCCATGCAGCTGGGGTTTGCTCGCCTGTCCGAGGGGGAGAGGGTACTCCGGAGACGCGAGGGCCGATGCATGTACTGTGGTCTCGGTGGGCATTTTCGGTTGGCATGTCCGAACCGTCCAGGGAAACGCTCGCACCTGAGATCCTGTCGGGGGCAGATCTTGGGTGGAGTCTCCTCGTCCCCGGTTTCCCGTGTTGACAAACCACTGATCACTGTTGTCCTTTCCTGGGTCGGGGGCTCGGTGACGACCCAGGCGTTGGTGGACTCTGGTGCTGGTGGTTTGTTCATTGATTGTGTGTTCGCTGCCGCCAATTCCATTCCTCTGCAGGCTCGAGGTTCTCCTCTGGCTCTTGAGGCGATTGACGGCAGACCCCTTCTGCCGCCACACGTGACTCATGAGACCCTTCCAGTGGGGTTAGCCATTGGTGCCGTCCACAGAGAGTCGGTCTGCTTCCAGGTTATTTCGTCTCCACACTACTCGGTGGTCTTGGGGTACCCCTGGCTCCAGAAGCATAATCCGATTTTCGATTGGAGATCGGCCGAGATCCTCTCGTGGTCACCGCAGTGTGGGGCTAGTTGCATCCATGGGCCTGTCAAGTTGCTGTGTACTTCCTCGGACTCTCTGTTGCCCCCTGAATACGAGGAGTACCGGGATGTATTCGATAAGGTGCGCGCGGTTGCCCTACCTCCGCACCGCCCATACGATTGTGCCATCGAGTTACAATCTGGTGCCGTTCCTCCTCGTGGCAAAGTCTATCCACTGTCGGTAGCGGAGAATGAGGCCATGGAGGAGTACGTGAGGGAGGCGCTTTCACGTGGACACATTCGCAAATCCTCGTCCCCGGCAGGGGCTGGATTTTTCTTTGTGAAAAAGAAGGGCGGTGAGTTGAGGCCTTGCATCGATTACAGGGGTCTCAATCGCATCACGATCAAGAACGCTTACCCGATACCCTTGATTTCCGAGCTGTTCGATCGCCTTAAAGGGGCCACGGTCTTTACCAAACTCGACCTGAGGGCGGCATATAACCTCGTAAGGATCAAGGCGGGCGATGAGTGGAAGACCGCGTTTAACACCAGGACCGGTCATTATGAATCCTTGGTTATGCCCTTTGGGCTGTGCAATGCGCCCGCAGTCTTTCAGGAATTCATCAACGATGTTTTCCGTGACCTGTTGCAGCAGTGTGTGGTGGTCTACCTGGATGACATCTTGGTATATTCTGAGTCCATGGAGACCCACATTCTGGATGTCAAACGAGTGTTGCAACGGTTACGAGAGAACAAGCTGTTCGGTAAGCTTGAGAAATGCGAATTTCACCGATCCCAGGTAACCTTCTTAGGTTACATCATTTCCGCTGAGGGGTTCTCCATGGATCCTGAGAAGGTTTCGGCTGTCTTACAGTGGCCCCAGCCCAGTGGTCTTCGCTCCCTGCAGCGCTTTTTGGGCTTCGCCAATTATTATCGGAAGTTCATCAGGGACTTTTCCATGCTAGCCAAGCCTCTCACGGATCTGACCAGGAAGGGCAGTAATTCCCAGGTCTGGCCGCCCGAGGCCATCCGAGCTTTTGAGGCTCTAAAGTCCGCCTTTGTGTCGGCTCCGATTCTGTCGCATCCCAACCCTGGGTTGCCCTTTGTCCTCGAGGTGGACGCGTCTGAGACGGGAGTAGGCGCCCTTCTGTCTCAGCGTAGAACACCAGAGGGTCCTCTGCTTCCTTGTGGGTTTTACTCCCGGAAACTGTCTTCCGCGGAGTGCAACTACCAGATTGGTGACAGGGAGTTATTGGCCATCGTGCAGGCTCTTAAAGAATGGAGGCACTTGCTCGAGGGTTCGGTGGTTCCGGTCCTCATCCTGACGGACCACAAGAATCTGACCTACCTCTCTGAGGCCAAGAGATTGACACCACGTCAGGCCAGATGGGCTCTGTTCTTGTCACGTTTTAATTACGTGG
Organism: Pelophylax lessonae; assembly: GCF_965119305.1. Classification (NCBI taxonomy): domain Eukaryota; kingdom Metazoa; phylum Chordata; class Amphibia; order Anura; family Ranidae; genus Pelophylax; species Pelophylax lessonae. The sequence goes on from NC_138768.1 coordinate 479,166,148, forward strand.
TCTCCTACCTACCCGGTTCCAAGAACATCAGGGCTGATGCCTTATCACGGCAGTACTCCGACCTGTCCAGGGAGGAGTCGATTCCGACTTCGGTCATACCTCCGAATCAGATCCTGGCTGCCATTCGCACCAGCCTGACCTCTCCCCTGGGTGAGCAGATTTTGGCGGCTCAATCTGGTGCTCCCTCTGGGAGACCCAACGGCAGATGTTTTGTGCCTGAGGAGTTGCGCACTCGGTTGTTGCGAACCTACCATAACTCCAAGACCGCGGGGCATCCTGGAAAGAATCAGCTGTCCTGGGCTGTTTCACGTCTGTTCTGGTGGCCTTCCCTACGTTCCGACATCGCCGCATATGTAGCGGCATGCTCCGTTTGTGCCCAGAGTAAGTCCCCTCGGCACCTTCCGTTGGGCCTTCTGCAACCCTTAGCCACCGGAGAGCGCCCATGGTCACACCTGGGGATGGATTTCATTGTGGACCTCCCTGCATCCCGAGGCCATACGGTCATTCTCATGATTGTGGATCGGTTTTCCAAAATGTGTCACTGTGTTCCTCTCAAGAAGTTACCCTCTGCACAGGAGTTGGCCACGATTTTTGCCAGGGAGGTCTTCCGGTTGCATGGTTTGCCCAAGGAGATTGTGTCGGATCGGGGGAGTCAGTTTGTGTCCAGGTTCTGGCGCGCCTTTTGCTCCCAGTTGGGGATTCATCTCTCCTTCTCCTCGGCCTACCACCCTCAGTCCAATGGGGCCGCAGAACGTTCCAATCAGGCCTTGGAGCAATTCCTTCGTTGCTATGTCTCCGATCACCAAGACAATTGGGTTGACCTCCTGCCTTGGGCTGAGTTTGCCAGGAACACGGCGGTGAACTCTTCCTCTGGGACGTCTCCCTTCATGGCCAACTATGGGTTCCAACCTGCCGTGTTACCGGAGGTATTCTCTCCCCAGGATATTCCGGCTGTGGAGGATCACCTTTCCGTCCTACGTGCTTCTTGGGTACAGATCCAGAAGTCCCTTGAGGTCTCTGCGCAGCGCCAGAGACTCCAGGCTGATCGCAGACGAGCGCCTGCTCCTTCCTACCAGGCCGGAGACCGTGTATGGTTGTCCACCCGCAACCTCAACCTTCGAGTGCCCACTCCCAAGCTGGCGCCTCGCTTTGTTGGTCCCTTCCGAGTGCTTCGCAGGGTAAACCCGGTAGCCTATGCCCTTGCGCTTCCTCCTGGCATGCGGATCTCCAACGTGTTTCAGGTCTCCCTGTTGAAGCCTCTGGTGTGTAATCGTTTCACTTCCTCGGTTCCTCGGCCTCGTCCGGTCCGAGTGGGCAATCGTGAGGAGTATGAGGTGAGCAATATCCTGGACTCACGCCTGGTCCGCGGTCGGGTCCAGTTTTTGGTTCATTGGCGTGGTTATGGTCCAGAGGAGCGTTCCTGGGTTCCCTCCGCAGATGTCCATGCTCCTGCCTTGCTCCGAGCCTTCCACGCACGCTTCCCTCAGAAACCGTTCTTTACTCCACGGAGGAGGGGCCCTTGAGGGGGAGGTACTGTCATGGTCTTACCTTCTTGCTGTTCTCCTTCGTTTGACATGTGCTGGCGGCCATCTTGGTTTCTGGGTTTCTTGTAGCCTCCCACCCTGCGGCTCCTCCTTCCCACTGGGAGGAGCTGGATACCTAGCTCATATATATAGGAGGTCTGTGGCTTCAGTTCCCTGCTTGGTCCCCCTGTGTTCACATGCTACTAAGACTGCTGCTACTTCTGGTTCCTGTTCCTGGCTTCGTCTGACTACCCTGCTGGTTCCTGATCCTGGTTTCGTCTGACTACCCTGCTGGTTCCTGATCCTGGCTTCGTCTGACTACCCTGCTGGTTCCTGATCCCTGGCTTCGCAAAGACTCTGCATCGGTTTCGCCATCCGTTTGGACTTTTGCTTTATAGCTTGTTTTTCAATAAAGCTTTCTTATTTTCACTTATCTGTTGTTGTACGTCTGGTTCATGGTTCCGTGACAAGAACCCTGGGAACAAAAAACACGGAGGAAAAATGGGAGTGCTTCAAGAGCATACTAAACAAAGGGATTGGCCAGTGCATTCCAAAGGGAAATAAATTTAAAAGAGCAAAACTAAACCCTGGGTGGCTAAACTCCAACATAAAAATGCATATTAATACTAAAGAAAAGGCCTTCAAAAAATACAAGGCCCAGGGGTCATTGGCAGCATTCAAGCATTAGAAAGAGTGCAATAAGAAATGTAAAGGCGAAATCAAGGAGGCTAAAATAGAACATGAGAGCCATATAGTGGAAGAGAGTAAGAAAAACCCCAAGAAATGATTTTAGTAAGAAAGCGAGGCCAGTACACATTGGCCCCATAAAAGACGACAAAGAGAAGTTGGCCACAGAGGACAGAGAGAAGGCGAAAGTGTTAAATAATTTCTTCTCTTCAGTCTTCACAAAAGAATTGGGGGGCTACACTAACCCAGCTTGTAATGCTAAATTAAATAATACATCTCAGGAAGTACCGCCATGGTTAACAGAAGATAGACTTAGAACTAAATTAGAGAAACTTAACATAAATAAATCACCGGGACCAGATGTCTTGCACCCGAGGGTTCTTAAAGAGCTTAGGCAGGTGATAGCCAGACCATTATTCTTGATCTTTAAGGATAGTCTACTGACGGGTATGGTGCCAGCTGATTGGAAAAAAGCCAACCTGGTACCAATATTTAAAAAAGGGTAGAGATATATCCCGGGTAACTATAGACCTGTCAGTCTAACATCTGTAGTCTGCAAGATTTTGGTGGGGATGTTAAGAGACTGCATACAAGACTTTAGTAATGAAAACGGTATTATTAGTAGTAAATCAGCATGGATTCATGAAAAATTGTTCTTGCCAGACCAATCTATTACCTTCTAGGATGAGGTGAGTTGCCATCTAGACAAAGCAAAGCCTGTGGGTGTGGTGTATCTGGACTTTGCAAAGGCATTTGACACAGTTCCCCACAAACGCTTACTGTACAAACTAAGGTACATAGGTATGGACCATAGGGTGGATTCCTTTGGCGGGTGTGGAAAGTGGGGTCCCCCAAGGTTCTGTCCTGGAACCAATTCTGTTTAATTTATTCATAAACGATCTAGAGGAGGGGATATCCAGCACAATCTCGGTATTTGCAGACGATACTCAACTAAGCATGCCAATATCCTCTATTGTACTGGAGAAGACCCTAGCACAGGGGTCCTCAAACTACGGCGCGCCAGGGTCCTGAACCCGGCCCGCCGGCTCGGATGTATCATTCATGTTGTTTGCCGGCACGGCGGCGGCCGTGGCTATCGTGGCACCGCGAGACTCCAAGACTCCATCGGCATAGGGCTGACTGCCTGTTACTCACTGAAGCTCTAATAGGCTTCAGAAAAGTGCCAGCCTACCCATTTGTGTGACAATAGCGAATGAAAATTCGCTATTGTCACACGGACCCTCCTCCTGGAAAATCCGCTTCCTGATTAGCCGAAAGGCAAACCCATGCCATTGGCCGAGGAGGAGGCGTTGAGGACTCGAGGAGACCCGGGGGACTGAGGAGAAGCCGCCGCTGGAGGTAAGTGCACTGGTCTCTGCATTGAAAGGGGGCACGCTGTGGTCACTCTGCATTGAAAGGGGGCACGCTGTGGTCACTCTACATTGAAAGGGGGCACGCTGTGGTCATTCTGCATTGATGGGGGCATGCTGTGGTCACTCTGCATTGAAAGGGGACACACTGTGGTCTAGACATTAATGGCTGTGTGTTGTTATTTTGAGGCGACAGCAAATTTACACTGTTATACAAGCTGTACACTCACTTACATTGTAGCAAACTGTAATTTCTTCAGTGTTGTCACATGAAAGGATATAATAAAATATTTATAAAAATGTGAAGTGTCGTGGCATTGTCCCACAAAACCTGGACATGGTAACCCTGGATATCTTGTGAGAAGGAATTCAGAGCCAATGCAACTGCCCTTAGTTTTCTCCATTTGGAAGACATTTCAGCCTCCCTCTGGGACCACATTCCCTGAGCCATACTCCTTTCCCAATGGGCATTTCAACCCCAGACACTGCCTAGAGATTCCAAATAGCTGGGGAGCATGTGTGTTAAATTTGGTGTTATCGCTCTCACTCTTTCATACTGGTCACTGGAAGTTTATCATGGCACCTCCTGGCAAAGAACTCTCTGAGGATCTGAAAAAAGAATTGTTGCTCTACATAAAGATGGCCTAGGCTATAAAAATATTGCCAAGACCCTGAAACTGAGCTGCAGCACTATGACCAAGACCATACACCGGTTTAACAGGACAGGTTCCACTCAGAACAGGCCTCATCATGGTCGACCAAGAAGTTGAGTGCACGTGCTCAGCATCATATCCAGAGGTTGTCTTTGGGAAATAGACGTATGAGTGCTGCAAGCATTGCTGCAGAGGTTGAAGGGGTGAGGGGTCAGCCTGTCAGTGCTCAGACCATACGCCGAACACTGCATCAAATTGGTCTGCATGGCTGTCATTCCAGAAGGAAGCCTCTTCTAAAGACGATGCACAAGAAAGCATGAAAACAGTTTGCTGAAGACAAGCAGACTAAGGACATGGATTACTGGAACTGTGTATGTGGTCTAAAGAGACTAAGATAAACTTATTCGGTTCAGATGGTGTCAAGCGTGTGTGGCGGCAACCATGTGAGGAATACAAAGACCAGTGTGTCCTGCCTACAGTCATGCATGGTGGTGGAAGTGTCATGGTCTGGAGCTGCATGAGTGCTGCTGGCACTGGGGAGCTAGAGTTCGTTGAGGGAACCATGAAAGCCAACATGTACTGTCACGTACTGAAGCAGAGCATGATCCTGTCCCTTCAGAGACTGGGCTGCTGGGAAGTATTTTAACATAACTACCCCAAACACACCACCAAGGCGACCACTGCCTTGCTAAAAAAAGCTTAGGGTAAAGGTAATGGATGGGTCAAGCATGTCTCCAGACCTAAACCCTATTGAGCATCTGTGGGGCATCCTCAAACGGATAGTGGAGTAGCGCAAGGTCTCTAACATCCACCAGCTCCGTGATGTCGTTATGGAGGAGTGGAAGAGGGCTCTCTAGTGGCAACCTGTGAAGCTCTGGTGAACTCCATGCCCAAGAGGGTTAAGGCAGTGCTGGAAAATAATAGTGGCTGCACAAAATATTGACACTTTGGGCCCAATTTAGACGTTTTTACTTAGGGGTGTACTCACTTTTGTTGCCAGCGGTTTAGACATTAATGGCTGTTTGTGGAGTCATTTTAAGGGGACAGCAAATTTACTCTGTTATCAAAGCTATACACTCACTACATTGTAGCAAAATTTAATTTCTTCAGTGTTTTCACATGAAAAGATATAATAAAATATTTACAAGAATGTGAGGGGTGTACTCACTTTTGTGAGATACGGTGTATATGTGTGTATATATATATATATATATATATATATATATATATATATATACATACACACACACACATAGATATATATATATATATATATATATATCTATCTATCTATCTATCTATCTATCTATCTATCTATCTATCTATCCAGGGCTGCTGTTAGAAATTGCGGGGCCCCGTACAGACCACTTGGCAGGGCCCCCTCAAGAAAATATTAAAGATATATTTAGCTAAAATTACAACAAAATCACTATTATCAAACACAAATATAACATAACTCGCATAATTCCTGCTAAATCTAAAAAAAAAAAAAAAAACTATGTTAAATAAAAAAGAAGATGAGATGAAAAAAATATACAGGCTGGGCAGTTGGAGCTCAGTGATCAGAGAGACAGAGAGAGAGAAACAAAGTTACAATTTACAAATAAACTCCTGAGCAGAGATAAGTGCTGGGAGGGAGGGGGGCCCACACAAGGGAGGGGGGTTAGTGAGGGACGACTGTCTCTTTCTCAACAGATAAAAGCTGATAGCAGGGAGGGTGACAGATCTATCTATCTATCTATCTATCTATCTATCTATCTATCTATCTATCTATCTATCTATCTATCTATCTATCTATCTATCTATCTATCTATCTATCTATCTATCTATCTATCTATCTATCGTGTACTATATTGTTAAAAGTATTGGAATCCCTGCCTTTACACGCACGTGAGCTTTAATGGCATCCCAGTCTTAGTCCATAGGTTTCAATACTGAGTTGGCCCACCCTTTGCAGCTATAACAGCTTTAACTCTTCTAGGAAGGCTGTCCACAAGGTTTAGGAGTGTCTATGTGAATGTTTGACCATTCTTCCAGAAGCGTATTTGTGAGGTCAGGCACTGATGTTGGATGAGAAGCCCTGGCTCGCAGTCTCCATTCTAATTCATCCCAAAGGTGTTCTATTGGGTTGAGGACAGGGCCAGTCAAGTTCCTCCACGCCAAACTCGCTTATCTATGTCTTTATGGACCTTGCTTTGTGCACTGGTGTGCAGTCATGTTGGAACAGGAAGGGGACATCCCCAAACTGTTCCCACAAAGTTGGGAGCATAAAATTGTTGAAAATGTCTTGGTATTCTGACGTCTTAAGAGCTCCCTTCACTGGAACTAAGGGGCCAGGCCCAACCCCTCGAACGCAACCCCAAACTATAATCCCCCCTTCCACCACATGATTTTGACTAGTGCATGAAGCAAGGTCCATGAAGACATGGATGAGCGAGTTTGGGGTGGAGGAACTTGACTGACCTGATGAATTAGAGCAGAGACTGCGAGCCAGGCCTTCTCGTCCAACATCCTGACCTCAAAAATGCGCTTCTGGAAGAACGTCAAACATTCCCATAGACACACTCCTAAACCTTGTGGACATCCTTCTCAGGAGAGTTGAAGCTGTTATAGCTGCAAAGGGTGGGCCAACTTAATATTAAACCTTACAGACTAAGACTGCCATTAAAGTTCATGTGCATGTAAAGGCAGGCGTCCCAATACTTTTAACAATATATATAATATACTGCTCAAAAAAAATTAAAGGAACACGTTTTAATCAGAATATAGAATCAAGTCAGTTAAACTCCTGGTATATTAATCTGGTCATTTAAGTAGCAGAGAAGGTTGTTATTCAGTTTCAGCTGCTTTGGTGTTAATGAAATTAAAAACAGGTGCACTAGATGGGCAATAATGAGACAACCTCAGTAATGGTTTTACAGGTGGAGGCAAATTACATTTTTTTCCCTACTCATCTTTTATGACTGTTTTTCACTAGTTTTGCATTTGGCTAGGGTAAGGGTCACTACTGGAAGCATGAGGCAATATCTGGAGCCTATAAAGGTTGCGCAGGCAGTCCAACTCCTCTAGGATGGCACATCAATACATGCCATTGCCAGAGGTTTGCTGTGTCTCCCAGCACAGTCTCAAGAGCATGGAGGAGATTTCAGGAGACAGGCAGTTGTTCTGGGAGAGTTGGCAGGGCCGTAGAAGGTCCTTAACCCATCAGCAGGATCGGTATCTGCTCCTTTGTGCAAGGACAAACAGGATGAGCACTGCCAGAGCCCTACAAAATGACCTCCAGTAGGCCACTGGTGTAAATGTCTCTGACCAAACAATCAAACAGATTTCATGAGGGTGCCCTGAGGGCCCGATGTCCTCTAGTGGGCCCTGTGCTCACTGTCCGGCATCATGGAGCTCGATGGGCTTTGTCATTGAACACCAGAATTGGCAGGTCCGCTACTGGCACACTGTGCTTTTCACAGATGAGAGCAGGTTCACCCTGAGGACATGTGACAGACGTGAAAGGGTCTAGAGAAGCCACGGAGAATGTTATGCTGCCTGTAACATCGTTCAGCATGACTGGTTTGGTGATGGGTCAGGGATAGTCTGGGGAGGCATATCCATGGATGGACTCACAGATCTCTACAGTAGGGCTGGGGAATATAATCGAAAGATCGATGCATCGCGATTCGACCCTTCGTGATTCTGCATCGATGCGGGCTGCCGGCATAATCGATTATACGAAATGACGTCATCAGCCGCGGCCACGCCCTATCGCGCAAGGAAAAAAATAAAAAATCACAAGATCGCAGGATCGGCAGCTGATTGGTGGGTTAGTGGCGGGAGCTTAATAAAAAGGCTCCGCCCCTCCCCTTCCGCCTCTTTGACCCGGGCCGAGGCGCAGCAAGACATCCCCCGCGTGTATCGGCGTCCCACCTGCGGCCTAGAAGCCAGCCAGCCATCCAAGCCAGAAGCCGCCAGTCCAGTGAGTCCACACACAGGAGCGAGGAGCCCCAAGTGCATCCCCATCGCAGCCAGCCAGTACCGCCAGCCTCACCTCACCTCACCTCACCGTAGCCGACAGGCCCTGGAGGCCCAGCCGCCACGCCACTGCCAGTGACGCCAGCCGCCCGCCACAGAGCCCAGAGAGCAGCACAGCACCTGTCCTCCTCTGCAATGCAGTGCACAACAACCCACACAGTCACACAGCAGGTATGTCCGAACAAATAATTGTGTAATCATTCATGGGGGTCTCTCGTCTGTATCTCTGGGGGATGTCTGTGATGGGGGGGACCTGGGACAGGGGACGGTCGGTCGGGGCCCGGGGGTACTGTTCTGCTGTGGCAGTCTGGCAGCCAGGGGGGTCAGTCAGTGTCAGTGGGGGCCTGGGGGTCTCTGTCAGTGTCAGTCAGCTATGGGGGTCTGGGCAAGGGGGGGACTCACTCAGTGTTTGTCAGTGCTGTGGGGGATTGGGGAAGGTGTGGGGGACATCCAGGTCTCTGTCAGTGTGGGGGTCTGGGCAAGGGGGGGGGACTCACTCTCACTCAAGTGTTTGTCAGTGCTGTGGGGGATTGGTGAAGGTGTGGGACTTCCAGGTCTCTGTCAGTGTGGGGGTCTGGGCAAGGGGGGGACTCACTCACTCTCAGTGTTTGTCAGTGCTGTGACAATCGTGTTGTGTGTTTTTTTGTGATCCCATGAAGATTTACTCAAGGTTTAAGCTTTAGTTGATGATTTACTCTGTCAAGGGTTTTCCTTCCTCTAATGGTGGCTTTGGCTTGGCTTCAGTTGGGTTTAATCGTGGTAGAGACAGAGACTGTCTGCAGGACAGGTAACGTTTTCTGTAAAGTAAGTGACATAAAAGTAACATAAGTGAATTGATAAGCTTAAAGCTTATATTTGTAACTCCCCTCTAGCAGCCAATCCATCAACTCACTTGAGTTGACTGGCAGTTGCAGAGGGAAACAAACATCACGGTGAACATGGAAGTTATGCAGCAGTGCACTATTGCCAGGTTCACCCTTGATGTTTGCTACTAGTCAGGAAGTGCTCTGTTTTGTAGAGGACAGGTTATGGCACACCTGGAATTTATTGCAATGCATATTCACATAAAAGGATTTATATATAATGTTTTGTGGGAATTTATGATGACCATTTTCACAAGAATATTAGCTTGGCTGGCTGGCTGGCTGGCTGGCTGCTTCTATCTTGGCTTGCCTTAAAGTACAACTATAGGCCAAACTTTATCCAAAATCCAAAAAGTTTGGCCTTTAGTTGTACTTTAAATGGTGGTAGGCGTGGCTTATATTAATATTTTCTTTTATGAAGCAGTAAACTGCACTACTACAGTTTTTTTACTAATTTTACTGTTACTTCTAGTAAAATACTAGTGTTGTTGTCTGTCTCTGCTATGCTGTTTGCATTTTCAGACCTTCCTATATGTTTGCAGTGCAAGTGCACTAAAGTATGCAGGGCTTGCAGGCCATGACAGGGTCCAGGAAAGTGTCCTTTGAAGCAAATGAAAATAAAAAGGATTCTTTTATTTGTGACTGCTTGATTGTTTGTTTTTTTTGATAAAGTTTTGAAAACCATTGGGCAGTGGGCTGGGCATGGGCATTGGGCAGTAATCGTGATGCATCGTGATGCATCGCGGAATCGAATCGTATCGAATCGCGACCCTAATAATCGTAATCGCATCGAATCTTGAGGTAAGTGAAGATGCACAGCCCTACTCTACAGGCTAGACAATGGAACCCTGAATGCCATTAGGTATCGGGTTGACATCTTTGGACCCATAGTCAGAACCTATGCTGGTGCGGTGGGCCCTGGGTATCTCCTGGCGCACGACAATGACCAGCCTCATGTGGCGAGAGTATGCAGCCAGTTCCTGGAGGATAAAGAAGTTGACACCATTGAATGGCCCCAACGCTCGCCTGACCTGGAGCACAATAATGCCCTGGTCCAGATCTGGGAGGAAATACCCCAGGACACCATCCATCATCTCATTAGGAGCATGCCCTGATGTTGTCAGGCATGCATACAATTGTGCACATGGGGGCAATACATAGTTACATAGTAGGTGAGGTTGAATAAAGACAATAGTCCATCCAGTTCAACCTGTGTAGGTGTGTGTGGCCGTAATCATCTCTCATACCCCTGAATGTTCTGATCCTTGAGGTGTACGTCTAAGAGTCTTTTGAAAGCCACCATACTTCCCACAGAAACCACCTCTTGTGGTAGAGAATTCCACAATCTTGTAGCCCTAACAGTAAAGAACCCCCCACGTTGCCTGAGTTTAAAACACGTCTCCTCTAATCGCATTGTATGCCCTCAAGTCCTCATGCAATCCTTTCGACTGAATAGCTTTTTTTCTATGCTGAGATCACCATTGAGATATTTATAAATTGCTATCATGTCCCCTCTCAGGTGTCCCTTCTCCAGGGAGAATAAATCAAGCGATTGCAGATGCTCTTCATAATTAAGGTCCTCCAATCCCCCTAATTAGTTTAGTTGCCCTTCTCTGGACTCTCTCCAGCTCCAACACATCCCTCCTGAGGACTGGCGACCAGAACTGGACAGAATACTCCAGATGTGGTCGGACCAGAGTTTTATAAAGTGGTAGGATTATAGTTTTATCTCTGGAATACATCCCTTTCTATGCATGCTAATATTCTTCCGGCTTTGGCAGCTGCTGCTTGACATTGCATGCTATTGCCTAGTCTATCCTCTACCAAGACTCCCAGATCTTTCTCCATTTTTGATTCCCCCAAAGGTTCCCCCCCTAAAGTGTATTGTGCTTTTATGTTTTTAGTCCCCAAGTGCAAAACCCTACACTTCTCCACATTAAACCTCATTGCCATGTCGTTGCCAACTCTGTTATTTTGTCCAGGTCATTCTGTAGGATATCTGCTTCATGCTGTGCAGTTATTGCCCTGCCCAATTTTGTATCATCTGCAAAAACTGATATAGAACTACTGATCCCATCCTCAATGCTGTTTATGAATAAATTGAACAAGGTTGGTCCCAGGACTGAGCCTTGGGGGACCCCACTTACCACCTCAGACCAGTCTGAGTATGCGCTATTTATTACCACCCTTTGGACACGCCCTTTTAGCCAGTTCCGTATCCAAGAGCAAACCATGCGGTCGATGCCTGCAGACCTTATTTTATAAATTAAGCACTTGCGGGGAACTGTATAAAACGCCTTAGCGAAATCCAGGTACACCACATCCACTGGTCTCCCCCTATCTAGCTCACAGCTCACCACCTCGTAGAATGTTAAGAGATTGGTTTGACAAGAACGCCCATTTGTAAACCTGTGCTGATTAGTGCGGATAATGTTGTTGTCTTTAGCAAACTCTACGATATAGTCCCTTTATCATCCCCTCAAGAAGTTTACATACTATCGATGTCAGACTGACAGGCCTATAATTTCCCGGGACATGCCTCTGCCCTTTTTTGAATATCAGTATCACGTTAGCTTTCCTCCAATCCCCTGGTACATTTCCTGTCATAATACTGTCAGCATAGATCAGGAACAGTGGTCTAGATATAATCTTACTTCTTTTTGAGTACTCTCGGATGTACGACATCCGGGCCTGGTGATTTATTTGTGTTAATTTTATCCAGCCTTTCCCTAAATTTTCCCCTCTGTTAGCCATAGTGGCAAGTCCTGTGTATTACTACTAACCATATATTCGTGGTCAGTGTACCCCTCCTTTTCCTGTGTAAAGACTGATGAGGAAAAAGCATTCAGCACGGTTGCTTTTTCAGTGTCCTCTGTAACCATCCTCCCATCATAGTTAATTATGTGTGCAATATGCTCTGCCTTAATTTTTTTCTGTTGATATATTTAAAGAATTTCTTTGGGTTCTTTTTACTATCCTCCGGTATTTGTCTCTCAAAGTTGATTTTGGCCATTTTGATTTCGTATTTACTTTTCTTATTTGCCTCCTTGTATTGCTCGAAAGCCGATACTGTGCCCTCTGATTTATATTTCTTGAAGGCCATTTTTTTTCCCCTAATACATTTTTTAACAAACTGGTGAGTACCATTTCGAGTTGCTGAAATGAAATTTCAGCAAAATGGACTAGCCTGCTGCATCATGTTTTCACTTTGTTTTTCAGGGTGTCTTTGATAGAAATGAAAATGATCAACCTACAGAGGGCTGAATTCAAACGATGTGGCATCCTTTCGTTCTCAACACATTACCCAGTCCATATCAGTATAGATATCCAGCATGATATTTTTCCCCATTTAGATCTGATGTATTTTCAAAGTGTTCATTAAATTTTTTTTTTGAGCAGTGTGTGTATATATATATATATATATATATATATATATATATATATATATATATAAAACTAAAATATTACACACGAAAACAAACAAGTTAATATAATAAAAAATAAAAGAACGCACAAGTTAAAAGAACTATTAAAAAACAAAAAACAAAACCAGTCTTTAAAGCAAAGAAAAAAAATCTACATATACGTGCATGTCTAAAACTGAAAAAAAAAATACATACTTAAAATGTTAAACCAATACACTAAAAATGTTGCATATGGAAGCTATACCAAAAATGCATTTGAAGGATATTCCAAAGAAATCACGTAAAGCACTGCGTAAACTGTCGGCGCTATATAAATCCTATATAATAATAATAATAAAAGGAATAAAAGAAAACTACAGTGCTTTTCGACCTTTTGCCACATTTCAGGCTTCAAACATAAAGATATAAAACTGTAATTTTTTGTGAAGAATCAACAACAAGTGAGACACAATCATGAAGTGGAACGAAATTTATTGGATATTTCAAACTTTGTTAACAAATAAAAAACTGAAAAATTAGGCGTGAAAAATTATTCAGCCCCTTTACTTTCAGTGCAGCAAACTCTCTCCAGAAGTTCAGTGAGGATCTCTGAATGATCCAATGTTGACCTAAATGACTAATGATGATAAATAGAATCCACCTGTGTGTAATCAAGTCTCCGTATAAATGCACCTGCACTGTGATAGTCTCAGAGGTCAGTTTAAAGCGCAGAGAGCATCATGAAGAACAAGGAACACACCTGGAAGGTCCGAGATACTGTTGTGGAGAAGTTTAAAGCTGGATTTGGATACAAAAAGATTTCCCAAGCTTTAAACATCCCAAGGAGCACTGTGCAAGCGATAATATTGAAATGGAAGGAGTAACAGACCACTGCAAATCTACGAAGACCTGGCCGTCCCTCTAAACTTTCAGCTCATACAAGGAGAAGACTGATCAGAGATGCAGCCAAGAGGCCCATGATCACTCTGGATGAACTGCAGAGATCTACAGCTGAGGTTGGAGACTCTGTCCATAGGACAATAATCAGTCGTATACTGCACAAATCTGGCCTTTATGGAAGAGTGGCAAGAAGAAAGCCATTTCTTAAAGATATCCATAAAAAGTGTTGTTTAAAGTTTGCCACAAGCCACCTGGGAGACACACCAAACATGTGAAAGAAGGTGCTCCAGTCAGATGAAACCAAAATCGAACTTTTTGGCAACAATGCAAAACGTTATGTTTGGCGTAAAAGCAACACAGCTCATCACCCTGAACACACCATCCCCACTGTCAAACATGGTGGTGGCAGCATCATGGTTTGGGCCTGCTTTTCTTCAGCAGGGACAGGGAAGATAGTTAAAATTGGTGGGAAGATGGATGGAGCCAAATACAGGACCATTCTGGAAGAAAACTTGATGGAGTCTGCAAAAGACCTGAGACTGGGATGGAGATTTGTCTTCCAACAAGACAATGATCCAAAACATGAAGCAAAATCTACAATGGAATGGTTCACAAATAAACATATCCAGGTGTTAGAATGGCCAAGTCAAAGTCCAGACCTGAATCCAATCGAGAATCTGTGGAAAGAACTGAAAACTGCTGTTCACAAACACTCTCCATCCAACCTCACTGAGCTCGAGCTGTTTTGCAAGGAGGAATGGGCACAAATTTCAGTCTCTCGATGTGCAAAACTGATAGAGACATACCCCAAACGACTTACAGCTGTAATCGCAGCAAAAGGTGGCGCTACAAAATATTAACTTAAGGGGGCTGAATAATTTTGCACGCCCAATTTTTCAGTTTTTTATTTGTTAAAAAAGTTTGAAATATCTAATAAATTTAGTTCCACTTCATGATTGTGTCCCACTTGTTGTTGATTCTTCACAAAAAATTACAGTTTTTAGTTTTATATCTTTATGTTTGAAGCCTGAAATGTGGCAAAAGGTTGAAAAGTTCAAGGGGGCCGAATACTTTCGCAAGGCACTGTATATGTGGGCAAGACCATGCTAAAAACTCAGGGAGAAAGAAGTTGCTATCATTTTAAAGACCCTCAAAGAATTTTCAAACACAGTGTTTTGGAACATGGGTAAGACATGAAAGTGGCTTATGCATACCTTTTTGCTCCTTTCATGTCTTATTCATGTTCCAAATCACTGTTTTTGAAAAGTCTTTGAGGGTCTTTAACGACTTAAAACAGAAAACATTTTTCAGTGAACATACCCCCGGGACAGTCAGGGCTAGTACATTCCACAATGGCTAGCCTCTGATCTGTCCCGGTTCGCACTTACCTGCAAGATGAAATACTCACTTATAAAATTTCTTCCACAGCGTTGCCATCTCTCTTGTGGGCAGCTGAAGCCGGCACGGTCCTCTTCTGCGTCTTCTTCCGCGTCCTCTTCTCCCAGAATGCGCCTGCACCGGCCCCTCTCGTCACTTCCGGTGCGGCGCCGCATTCCTCCACAGCTTCTGGGCATGCCCAGAAGCTGTTTAGCAGGGGAATGCGGCGTCGCCCCGGAAGTGACGAGCGGGGCCGGTGCCGTTGCATTGATTCCTGGGAGCGATGACGTTCAGCTCCCAGGTATCATCGCAAGACAGGAAATGACGGCGGAGCCGCGGCGCTGAGGGAGGAAGTATACTGAGGTGAGTATTTTCGATCTTCAATTACAAGGTGAGTAAAAAAAAAAAAACCTAACTATCCAATTCCTTTTCAGGTGAAGGAGAACTAGCGGACGGGCACAAAAAAAAAAAGATCGATTTTGTGCCCGGAACTCCGCTTTAAGGACCGGGCTTATTACTGACACTAGTTGTTTACAAGCTAAAATCAATTTATTTTGCTAGAAAACTACTTAGAACCCCCAAACAATATATATATATATATTTTTTTAGCAGAGACCCTAGAGAATAAAATGGAGTTTGTTACAATATTTTTTATTACATCGTATTTGCGCAGCGGTCTTCCAAACGCAATTTTTATGGGAAAAATTCACTTTTTTGAATTAAAAAATAAGAAAACAGTAAAGTTAGCCCAATTTTTTTCTATAATGTGAAAGATAATGTTACGTTGAGTAAATGGATACCCAACGTGTCATGCTTAAAAATTGCGCACGCTCGTGGAATGGCGACAAACATTGGTACTTAAAAATCCCCATAGGCTACAATTTAAAAATTTCTACAGGTTACCAGCTTAGAGTTACAGAGGAGGTCTAGGGCTCAAATTATTGCTCTCGCTCTAACGATCGTGGGGATACCTCACATATGTGGTTTGAATACTGTTTACATATGTCTGCGGGACTTGCATTCGCTTATGCACGCGAGCTAACAGGGACAGGGCGCTTTTATTTATTTTTTTCCATTTATTTTATTTATTATTTTTAATTTTTACAGAGTTTTTTAAAAAAATCTATTTTTGGATGATTTTTATTCCTATTACAAGGAATGGAGTGTAAACATCTCTTGTAATAGAAATAAGCATGAGCAGAACTCTTTATTGTGAGATCTGCGGCCAAAAAGACCTCAGACCTCACATCTACACTAAAAAAAGAAAAAAAGAAATATAAATTGGCTCTTTAAAGCCGATGCTAGGAGATGACGTATGACGTTGTTCCGGTCCTCCAAGACCATAGAGTTGAATGAGGGCCATCTTGCCCTCACTCGACTTCCTGTCTGTGAGGAGAGAGGACCAGATCGTTTTCCCCACTGCCGGCGGGTTCGGTAAGCGGGGAAATCGACCGGGACGCGGCACCGTAAGGGTGATTCCGCAGCGAATCTGCCGCTGGGATCACCCTTATCTTAAAGAGGACCATCCGCCTTTTCGAAAAATACTGGGGTTATGGCAACTATTTGACCGATGTAAAACTGCGGCGGGTGGTCGGTAAGTGGTTAAAGACCTTTAAGGACTGGGTCCTCTATATAAGAGAGGCCACGGTCTTGGACCTGTGGAGCACCCTGCACGGAGAGCACATTTGGGGTATTTAGCTTCAAAGTACCGATGTAAATCGACGGCGGGCAGTCGGTAAGTAGTTAAGATGGTAGCAACTTCTTTCTCTCTGAGCTTGCAGCATGGTCTTCTCCATGTATAGTTTTTATGGGCATTTCTTTGGTATAGCCTTTTTTTTAATTATATTGAATTGTTGGTTGTTTTCATGTGTATTATTTCATTTATATGGTGCAATGGCATCTACCCAGATAGCAAGCAATTGTGCTGCAAGTTTGAAAATGACTTAATAAGCTATTGTAAACTTGCCAGGCTTCACTTGTTTTTTTTGCACAATTGCAGCAAGTTTGCTTTGCATGATTCCAGATAAACTTTCTTTGTAAACATTCTGCAAGTCTACTGCAAGTTCTGGTTCAGTTATGTTGAGCAATGATCATCCCACCACAGGGTTCACTGTGACTGAATTTTCATGCTGTACACTTGCAGAGCTCTTCCTGTAAAGTCAACACTGCAACTTTTCTCTTACTAGAGTCTTGCCACGTAAATTTGCTACAAATTGGAAAAGTGTCAACTAGAACTTGTGCTTCAAGCGCTGTGCAAGTGCACAACTTGCCAGTTAAAATGTGCAGCAAGTTAACAGGCTTACAATTCAACACTGTCATTCAGAATCTGATATTCATTTTGAAAATGAACCAGTTGCACCTTATTACTTAATATCTTATATTCCCTCATCTCTTCATCTGCATTTCATTGCAAGAATGCATGTATATGTATGTTATCCATGATGTTTTATGATTGTTAGGCTCATATTTTATCAAAAAATACTCAATGTGAATAATCAGCACAAAATAAAATAGTGTAAAATTTGGTGTACAAAATTAAAATAAATTAATACTAACTGCATAAACACACACACCTGGTCAAAACAAATCACAAATTTCGAAAACTCAAAGCAAAACAATATATATTATATATAATGTGAATATTCATGATTGCTGCCACCACTTATTAAAAGGTTTTCACCTATATAACTTTGCATCAAATAAAATATCACATCAAGTGTACTGCAATCTAATGTGCATAATCCCAATAAAATTACAAAAATCCATCGTCGTGCAATATTCAATTGTGTTAAACAGTCCTATAATCCAGTGACTTCAGTGACCCCCACCTATGGCTAAAATGCCCGCACACCTCCAAGCAGTGGCCCCACAATGGAGCCTCAAATGCCTGTAATTATGTCCCTCTGAATCTCACTGGGATGGTCTTCCTCTGGACGTACTTGGACCCAAATGGACTCCTCCGCAGATATCCATCAATCGTGTATAACCAGAAAATTAAGAGAAAATTAAGAGAAATCATAGTGCTCTTTATTTCAAACAATTTATTGTACTAAAACCAGGGATAAAAATACTCACATAAAAATGTGAAAATAAAACACATAATCAGCTCTCCCTGCTGACTAAATAACACAGAAAATCCTGAACCGAGGCTCCCTCCACCTGTACGCGTTATGCTTCAAAAAAGGCTTCCTCAGCAAGTGTCTTTTATGTGAGTATTTTTATCCCTGGTTTTAGTACAATAAATTGATTGAAATAGAGAGCACTATGGTTTCACTTTTATTTTCTGGTTATACACGATTGATGGATATCTGCAGAGGAGTCCATTTGGGTCCAAGTACATCCAAAGGACAACCATCCCAGTGAGATTCAGAGGGACATTATTACAGGCATTTGAGGCTCTGTTGTGGGGCCACTGCTTGGAAGTGAGTGGTCATGATTTTATCAGTCACAATTATATTTACATTATATTATATTTTATTGTAGCCCTAATAAAGGGGGAGTTTCTTTTGACCCCTGAAACACATTGGCTGTCTTTTAACACAATATCACTAAATGAATTTGGACTCTTTTATCGTTTGGTCTGCCACTTCTTCCATATATGCATTTCTTTTCCTGGTAACCTACTGGAGTACCCACAGTAGGGTAGCCTTCCCTTTTGCGAGCAGCCTATCCTGAGCCAGCGGGCTCTTCAAATGTTTTTTTCCCTCTCACTACCTTACTTAAACTCATATCCATGTCCCAGTCTCTCTTGGATGCCCTTTTTTCATTGAGAAAAGTTGAGAGCTGTGGTATTGTTGAGCAACGTTGGAGATTGCCTCTGGGATGGAAAACACCCCTAAAGCTCTAGGACTGTGACAATTCTTCTGTGGATACAAACCTTATCAGTGAGACCCTGTTATGGTATTTTACTGAGAAAAGGCGGACTTCATGTTATGTAATTGAGCTGAGGACAGCTTATTTCCATTTGCTGCTGAAAACATTGTTGGGTTGCCTTTGTGGAAAATAAAGACTTGTTGTGGCTATACAGCTGCTCTGGTGAAACCTGACCTGACCTCCTAAACATTACAATATATACACTCTATCATGTGATTTATTTAAATGTTGTCCTGTTACAGTATATAGTAAGAAACATAGATGTGAAATACCATTCAACATTCAAATTCAGAAATATACCACCACATCTTTTAGTTCTTCTGAATCCTCATGTTCTAGAGATGTATAGTAGGCAAAGAAAAAAAAAAACAATTCTGACTCTGAATTTCTGTACAAAAATTTAATTTGGAAAATTTAAAAATATATACATTATATAGATATTGACTGTCCAAAATATTGATCACTAAGAACATGAAACTGTAAAGAAACCATAGTTTATAGGATTTCTAGGTAAGGTTATCAATTTGGATTGCTTGATTTTCTGTTCCAGACTAGACTAGAGCAGTCTTTAAGGGGTTTATGATTAGAACAATGCTCCTCTGTGGGATATTTTTTAAACCTAGTCCCGAAAACTCTGCATAGTGTAGGTACTTGTTTGGAAGTGCTATACTTCCAAGCACAAGAGGGTGGTGATTCATAACTCTGGGCACTAATATAGTGCTACATAAAATAAAAAGTTGCATTACCATTTAATTTGAGCTCCTCATTGAGGCTTTTACAAAATAAATGCACTTTTGGTAGAGCAGGAAAGGGCTACCTCTTTCTCTGTACTTATTTCTACTGTGGGTAATTTCCATTCATTTCCTGGGTGATTACTCATGAGTAACAACACTTAACTCAAAACTTGGCTAAAGTTGGCCATAGATGGACAGAAGTCTTCCTGTTATGGGGTTGGAGAGTGAGATATTGTCCAATTCTTAAATTGTGGACCAGGACATATCTCTTTTTTGATGGACATAATCGCTCATATTCACATGGGTATTTGTAATTACCCAGATCTTTGCTTTGCATTACATAAATTAGCATTATGTATATTTTAGGCAGGACTGTGCCTATTATGGACACCCCAGGGATAGTCATGGATGGCTAGATATCTACTGAGAATGCTGTCTTTGCTTTAATCGAGCGGTAATAAAATTACGTTGCAATATTGTACACACGGTAAAAGGGTTGTTACTTTAACAAAAATGAAAAGTAAAAGAATATTGCACAGATTTTCTGAAACAGATAAATCTTAATAAATTAAGCTCACATCTCTCATATTTCTTGCAATTGTTAAGCCCCATATGGTCAATCTCAGTTAGTATTTCAGAAAGATTGTTGCTGAGAACACTGTGTACTATTAATAGCATAACTGAGCTTTATGAGGCTATTGTGAATTCATATCCTCTTCAAAATGAGTCCTTAAAAATGTCAGTTTTAGGTCTGACATTTGCAGGTCTTAATTGCAAGTACTGCACGGATATGTCCGTTTCTGCTCCTGAAGTTATGTGTTTCATATTCTTGGGGTATACATCCATTGTCTGCACCTTCAGCCCATACTAGGCAATGATGCATGTTACGATAGTCCCTGAAAATATAAAAAATTGATTTGTTAGGTACTACATTACTTACAGGATGATTTAGCCTTCCAAAACAGTGTCATGCACGGTGATTTAGTGTAATAATGCAAAAATGTTTTCCAAACACTTCATTTACTTGAAAATATTTGACTGGAGGTCTCTTTGTCATTATACAAAAAAAGAGACCTCTCCTCAATATAGCCTGAGAAGAGCAACAAATCAGCATTACCAAACATTTATAGCAGTGCACACTGCTCTCTCATAAATTCCTAAAAGGCTTGGCAGCAGACTCGTTGACCTGACATCAGCAGTAACCTGCCATGACCACTGACAATTCGTATGCTTCTATTCTATGGTAAATAAACATACCCTGCAGTTAGCAAAGGTGTAAATATGTACTTATACTACCACGATGCACACAAACAGCTGCCATCAGAGATGGGAATGCATGCCACAGTGAATCATTTAACCTTCACTGCTATGAAGTGGAACCAGCTAACACACCTTTAAATCCATCTTTAGACGATCCCTGAAAACCCTTCTCTTTAAAGAAGCCTACCCGGCTACTAACTAATAACACTGTTTCACTTGCTCCATCAGCCCATCCCCAACAGCTATTGCCTTTTGTATCAATTGACCCTCCATTTTAGATTGTAAGCTCTAAGGAGCAGGGCCCTCTGATTACTTTTGTTCCAAATTGTATTGTAACTGTAATGTCTGCCTTCATTTTGTTAAGCGCTGCGCAAACTGTTGGCGCTATATAAATCCTGTATAATAATAATAACACACTTCCTAGCCCACCTTAAACCCTTTTTCCACCTGTATAGAAATATTTGGCTGTCACCTCATTTTATAGGATCATGTAATTCTACTCCAACCTTCATAGTTACATAGTTAGTCAGGTTGAAAAAAGACACAAGTCCATCTGGCTCAACCAATAAACAAAAAACAGTAATGAAAACCCAACCATACAATCCCATATACACAATCCTATACCCGCAGTTGATCCAAAGGAAGGCAAAAAAACCCCAGCAAAGCATGATCCAATTTGCTACAGCAGGGGAAAAAAATTCCTTCCTTATCCCCCAGAGGCAATCTGATATTCCCTGGGTCAACTTTACCTATAAATATTAGTACCCACTTATATTAAGTACACCTAGGAAAGAATCCAGGCCTTTTTTAAAGCAATCTAGTGAGCTTGCCAGAACCACCTCTTGAGGGAGTATATTCCACATTTTCACAGCTCTTACAGTGAAGAAACCTTTCCGTATTTGGAGATGAAATCTGTTTTCCTCTAGACATAAAGAGTGCCCTCTTGTCCTCTGTGTTGACCTTAACCACTTCCGCCCCGCCCACCGCACATTTACTACGGCAGTCAGGCGCCTCTGGGCAAAGTGATGTAGTACTACGTCGCTCGCTCAGAAAACTCTAGGGGGCGGCCACTCGCGATCTCCTGCAGCAGTGAGAGAAGGACAGACAACTGATGTAAACACAGCCATCTGTGATTCTCCCTGAAGTGATCACAGAGGCTATGTGATCCTGCTATATAGGATCGCATGTCTCTGCGATTACTTCACAAGCCATGGCCCCTGACAGTTAGAATCATGCCCCTAGGGACACATTTAACCCCTTGATCACCAGTACAGTTAACCCCTTCCCTGCCAGTGTCATTTTTACAGTAACAGTGCATATTTTTAGCACTGATTACTGTAGTAATGTCGCTGGTACCCCCAAAAGTGTCAAAAATGTCAGTTAGGGGTCCGATATGTCTGCACAATGTCGTAATCCCGCAAAAAAAGAAAAAGCAGATTGCGGCCATTACTAGTAAAAAAAAAAATGACCTAAAGCTTTCCCGTAGTTAGTAAACACAATAACTTTTGCGCATACCAATCAAAATACGCTTATTGCGATTTTTTTTTTTTTTTACTAAAAATATGTAGCAGAAAACAAATTGGCCTAAAATGTTTAAAAAAATTTGATTTTTACATTTTTTTTTTTTAAATTCATATTACAAATTTGAAAAATATTGTTATTTTTTTCAAAATTGTCGCTCTTTTTTTGTTTATGGCGCAAAAAATAAAAGCGCACAGGTGATCAATTACCACCAAAAGAAAGCTCCACGACCACGCAATTGTCCGTTAAAGTCACGCAGTGTCGAATCGCAAAATAGGGCCTGGTCATTGAGCAGCCAAATGCTCCAGGGCTAAAGTGGTTAAAGTGAACAACTCACCACCAAGTTCACTATATGGACCCCTTATGTATTTATACATATTGATCATATCCCCCCTTAATCTCCTCTTCTCAAGAGAGAATAAAATCAGTTCCTCAATCTTCAATGTAATATATTTTCTTTATGTATAATGTAATCTTCAGGTCATTCTACTTTTATTACTTTTATTTTAGGATGTGTGAGAGCATAATTTTCATCCCAATATTGGCGTGTTTCTGACTGTACACACCTAACAAAGAAGTTCTAAGCTGGTTAGAAAAGAAAATTAAACGATTTAGACTTACCTAAGCAGACAATGATTTCCTGTTGAACAGCTTCCTATGCACCGCCCCACATCAATTTCCTAGAAGATTGAAAGACAGATAAAAACAAAGAACCCTTCCTTATCCCTATTCACATTCCTAAAAGCTGTGAAAAGGCAACAAAAGGAGAAACTAGTTTGCATGTCAACAAATGTGCATAGCAAGATTTAAAACATCAGCTGTGGCTTTGTTTCATTGTATACCAATGAACCAGCTTAGCTTTGTATTCAATGTGTTAATGAAAAGTCCCTTAAAGTTAATATTACAAACGTTCAATTAAAAACTAGAAAGAACGAGAAAAAGAATGAATTGTCAATGACCTTCATTTATACTATGTACCTCTTAGGCATATTTTATTTTAATATACAGTTAGTTATACTTTTGGTGTTGTGTAGTTATAAATGCACTAGGGTGCTAATTTCCCATCTACATAAAGTTAATGTATTATGAAATGGCTTTATAAAGAATTTAAAGTTATACTTTTTTAGCTTTACATAGAAAGCAAAGATTTTTATTGTCTTTGTTCCCAGTACAGAAATGTCCCCTTCTTTCCTGTCACAGAGACATTAGAAATTGAATGACATTTTTTTTTCCAAAAGTGAGAGCAACCCCTCTTAGTTATCAATAAAACACATGTCAGCTTTGAAAGATTCCCCCTCATCTTCTATTTCAGCTACAACTGTAAAGAACTAGATTTCACACGATTCAATGCCTCAGTGACAACAGTCACCAGAACAAACAGAAAAGGTGAATCTCCTCAGTGGGGAAACAGACAGCAATACAATGATTGCAGATGTTTTAGCTCTCCCTCCTCTATCAAAAGCTACAAAAAAGGTTTTAGCCAGAGATACACTTTAATGTCAATAGCTCAGATAGTGCATCCATAAAAATGGAATGGAGAACTGAACTAAGGACATTTGTTTTTTTGTTTGCATTTTTCCATAAAGCCTGCAATTTTATACAAACTTCTTAAAAATGCAAATTTAGCAGAAAAATCATTTCACTACAGTCAAAATGGAGTATTGAAACTGATACTTTAGCCAATATCCAATCAGCGCAATCCAAAAAAAATCCTGAATATAATAAAATATGTGCTACAAATAAATGATAAAATACCCAGTTGCTGCTGACACTGAAAAAGAGTTTTCTCTTCCCTTAATATAATTAGTGAATCCAAACCAGTGCTGCACTACCAATAAAAAATTAAAAAACATCCACAGTGCATAATATATAATACTCTCAATATATACTATTAATCCTGTGATACAGTGATCAAAATAATACATATAGTCATACAAAAGTGTCCAAATATCAGTCAAAATTCAGAGTGAAAAAAACGAAATAATTCTAAACATGCTGCTCCACCAGAATGTGCAGAAAAAAGTTTCCAAAGTGCAAGTGCTCGCCTCCACCAGTGCGCTTTTGCCATTCACCTCATATTTTGACACCAGTTTTAGGAGTGGGTCAAAATCAGTGGTTCCCCTCTGGGGATAATCAAGAGATGTGTCTGGCGTGCTGCTGGTGCACTGCTCCTCGGTATCTCCCACTCCTCCCTATAAGCTTGCTGGGCCTTGGAACTCTCCTGGGGGTGTTGGGTATCAGGAGGAACAAAATTGCAAGATCTAGTGTTCTCTGTTTAAAATTGTATTGCTTTAAATAAAACAAAGGATAAAATACTCACAAACAAAGCACTTTAAGCAGTGCAAGCTTTTTATTGAAACTGATGTACTTCTTAAAACTACTTAGGCCCCTTTCACACTTATGCGACGCAATTTTACCGCGATTTTGCCACGACTTTGCCGCGATTTTGACGCGATTTTGAAAGCAATGGCAAGGCTATATGCCTCAAAACACATTAAAATCGTGGCAAAGTAGTGCAGGAACTACTTTGAAGTCGGTGCGACTTCAAAACACACTGATATGAATGGGGCTCATTGAAAATAATGGAAAACGACTTGTCATGCGATTTTGCGGTCCAAAATCGCAGGACAAGTCGCACTAGTGTGAAAGGGGCCTTAATCAAAACTGGTGAACCTGTTTAAAAGTGGTGAACTGATGAGCAGCAGAAAGTTTAGAACTTACAAACACTGATGAACAGAAAGTGTAAATCTTTTCCAATAAAGTGGAGACATTTTGAAACAAAGAGAGTTATGCCTTTCAATTGTTAAAAAAAGAAATAGGAGAATCCGGTAACTAAATTCAGAGTGATGTAGCAGGGCACTGTGTTATGGTAGCACCCTCATTTACAGACAGCTTTCATAAGTGGAACATAAAATGTGAATTTTTATAGTACAGGCATTTAATAATTCGTGCACAAAGTATGCCACGAATGCTGGAAACTGCTATCAGTTTCAGGAATGATGAACTCTGAAAATGTTACCCTTCCCCATATGCTTACAGAACAAAAGTAGCAAACTTGTAGTTCTGCAAAGAAAGTATTGTTGCAAAAAAAAAAAAAAAAAACAACTTTATGTTTGAAATACTATAATTTTCCAAGGTAATAGTGGAGTATTTACCAAGCAAGAGTTATAAAATGACACTGCAAACCACTAGCTAAAATCAAATCAAATCACTTTCAAAATGGCATGTTATCACTTTTAAATCTTACCTTTAGCAATTCTTCAACAACACCTTTGTGATTTTGAACAACCTCGTAGTAGTATTCCATATAGGAGACCCTATAACAATTTTCTTTCATATCACAAGTTTCCACTGTCTGAACAACTTCTGCTCCATTTGGATTTTCAATAATTACTGTGCCAAATTTGGTTGGAGCACACCACAATCCTGTAAAGTATTAGTAACATTTATTTAATATAGTGTTAGCCCTGGAAGCCAAAACAAATCATTGTCCACTAATTCCATATTTAAGCTCACTGCATACTTGTTTTGTGCTAATTGAAATATTGGTGTGTTATTTAGATTCAGCAGCTGGATTAAATAACTAGGCATAGACATACTATAAATAGATTGTTTTGTGTAATGTCTGATGACGACGTCATACATTAAACATGAATATATTATAAATATATACATTAATACAATACATACATATTCTATGTTTTGCTTATCTTCAATTCAAATTATTATTCATGAATACACGTCATATTGCCTATAGTATTTCAAAAACAATCAGGAGTGACCAAATTGAACCAAGAATCAGACAAAACTTGCAAAATTAACAAATAGAATCTCTCTTTATGAATCCCACATTCTCTAATCCCCCGTGTTTTTTTCCATATGTTTTGGTCCTATGAAATACTCTTTTTCAATTTACTGTTTATGATTTTTTAATTTACCTGTAGAAACATCAGGACTGGAACATTTTCCAACATCAACGGTAGACTCAAAGGGGGTGTCTGGGAAGAAGGTCTTCAGAAATGGCATTCGGATGCACTCCTGTGGAATGGGAGTGCATTGACAGTCTTCGATGATAGCAATTTCTTGAATTCCCTGGAACAAAATAACCCTCTCTATAGTGACCTTTGTGGGTTGGCAGCTGGACTGACTGGGACATGAAGGCTCTGAACCAGATGGAGAAGGTATATCTGGAGCCCTCTCTCGCAACTGCAAAATTAAAAAAAACTGTTAAGAGAAGGTATCATTTCTCATGTGGTTAAATGAAAAGCCACAACTTGTTAAGCCCTTTAAAAGGTATACAATCCTTACATTTTGAAATTAAAGCCAGTGAGTTCAAGACAACATGTTAAATGTTTTAACATAATAATAGCCATAAGCAGTAAGTTTCCTACCAAACATTTTGCTGCAAGATGTGTGCACTGGAATGGTGCTGTTTCCAGCAGCTTGAACCTCAAGAGATATTGCAGTGAACAGTTCAGAGTTGCTCTCAGAGCAGAGCACGCTAATTGGCCAACAATCATATAGCGAAGTAGTATGATAAATATCTTGTTGAGCTCCATCAATTTTGGGCTTCATTAGTTACTAGTTTTAATTAAAACCATTGGGGTGATTCTAAAAATGGTAAACATGTCTAATTAAGTGGTAAATTAAACAAATAAATTACTCAAAGGCAGGAATTTGGTCATTTGGCACCCTTATAATTAGAACAAACAGGAGAGTAAGTTTATTATTGTATTTGGAAAGCAAAAACTAACTGCATTTTTAATTCTCAGAAATGTAAGGTTTTTTTGAAATGTTTATTTTCTAAATAATAATACAATAGCATGTTTTTATATTAAATATAGTGCCACAAATATCCAAAAATGGTGCAATTTTTGCTTTAAAACGCCAAGCAGTTACAAAGTTATTAGCAACTGAATCCACCCAAATCAAAATGCCACAACTTGCCAAAGTCATTAAGACATTAAATAAATATACAAAGTCATTAGGATGCAAAGCTCAACACTACACAAAAGACAATACAGATGAATTAAAAAAACAATAGAAATATAAGAATAAAAAATTGAAACAATGAAAATTCAACTACTCACCTTTTTATTTTTCAGAAAATCTAGCATTGAAGAGTGCTTTGGAAGTCCGGAAAAAACAGAATTGTACGTATTCATTCTTTGAGTGACCCCACAATGAGACCTGCACAGGCCAACATCCACACTTACGGGACTGCCAGATATGTCTTTAAGAAAGAAAATACATCTTTATAGTAAATTGTTGTCTACAACTCTATTAATACAGCTAGAACGCAAAACATTTTTTAATGTGACCGTTCCGCTGATATAGGTTATCTTTAAGATGTTCAGACCCTTTTGCCATAGATAAGACCTACTGACCCTGTTTATTTTATGGAAATATGTTTACGGGAAACATTCTCACATATTAGCAAATTGGTTTCAAAATCTAAGTACCAATACTCAAATATGTATACTCACAATACTAGACAAAATGGCACCGTGTGGAATCTTAGGCCTGACACAATTAATTATGGAGAGTGTATTGACTAACAAAATAAATAGGGAATTTACCTGGCCCAATGTAAACAAAGTTGCTCTGTCTTTTACAGCATTCTCGTTCTGCAAACAAATTTCTCCTGTTCTGCCTGTTTGCTATCCCATCATCTGTAAGATGATAGGTAAAGTTACAATGAATATTATACAGCCAAGAAATTTGATTTTTGGGCACACTATTAATTAACTACTACAAAATGATGTTTCTGGTTGTTATGAATAACATATCTGATTAACAGCAAGGTAAAGTAATTGAGAAGGTACTTACAAGCTGAACAGAGGCAGCAGAACAAGCTGAAGAGGATCATAACCATAAGCACTGAATTTTCCATGTCTAGTGCCTACCCTTGCCTCTAAATGACTGTTTGGGTCCCAAAACTTCTATTGCAGACTTTAAATCCTAAGGGAGACATGGTTTATATGTATATTGGTGCCTAACCTACAATAAGATGCTGCTCAGCTTGTAATCTTAATAGAACACAAAAGTGGTGCCAAAACCCTTGATCTAATTGAATTTCCCCACATGAATGTCTCTGAAACAGTGGTTAAGATCCACTTCAAAGGCATGTTTCAAACAGCAAATTACCCCCTAAGCTTGGCTCATCTTTTGGTTTTATTTGCTTGCTCGGCTTGAGGTGTTAGCTCAAAATACTTGCACTAGCCAAATGAAGCCCTAATTAGCTTTGAATCTACTTCTTTTGAGAAAGAAAAGAAAACAATTAGATATTCATCTATCTCCCATGTTTGTTGTCTGTAGTTAAAAAGTGTTTTTGGTGCTTACATGTTTAAATGTATGTTTCCAAATAAACTGTGAATGTAGGGCTCTTTAATAATCTATCTCCAGTAAATTGGATAGCTCCATAGCAGAAACAAATGAGCTTTCATGACACAAATACTTACAAATACACCTTTTTTAAGGAGTAGAACATATGTTCAATGTTTTTTTAATTTGTTTAGATGTTTAGTTTAACATCTTCCATTTTAATACACATTTTAATTTTTAAAGTGTATGTAAGGGAAAATCTACAACCGGGACACAGAAATACATAAAAATCTGACTGACAGCAGTAGCTATAAAACCAAAAAGGGGTTCTATTCCTTTCCTAGTAATAGTAATTAGCCAGTGGCATAACTAGAACCTTCAGGGCCCCGATGTAAGAAACCATGAGGCTCCATTCACACCTGGGCGTTTTTGAGCGTTTTTCAGCTCCAAAAACGCTAAAAACGTTCCAAAATGCCCAACAAGTAAAACCCCATTTATTTAAATGGCCCCTGTTCACATCTGAGCGTTTTAACGCCTGAAGCAAAATGCCTGTAGCTGAAAAAAGTACATGAGATTCTTTTTGAGCTGATTACCAGCGTTTTTGATAGATGTCAATGCCTGCCTCCAAAAACGCCTGAAAAAAACGCCTGAACATCGCGGTAAAAATCGCGGTAAAAATCACGCGAAAACGCTATGCTCAAGTGTGAATGCAGCCTAAAGGGCCCCCGTACGGGATCCTTCCCTCCCAGCCTGGTGGCGGAACGCCAGGGCCAGTTGCAAGTGCAATGTTTGTGTGGTAGTTCTGCCACTGGTGTCGGTAGTTTTTTATTCTAATTTAATTTTTCTACCATGTGCTTTATACATTTTTTTTTTTTTTACAATAATATTTTTTTTAAATATTTTTAAAATTTTTTAGGAGCCCTGTTGGGGGGGCTTTGGTGAAATATCAGGGGTCTAAACAGACCTCTGATATTCCACCTTTGAGACACAGCTTTCCATCTCCTTCTGTGAAGCCTCAGCTGCACAGAATAAATGGATAGGAATAACCCTGTACAGAGCTTCCCATTCATTCACATACTGAAGCATTGTAAACACAGTTTACTATGTTTCAGTTATGAATAGACAGAGTCAGTGATCAGTATGGATCACTGACTCTCCATTCAGAAAAGGCTTCATCCTGACAGATCCCCTGCAGCAGTCGGTGGGAGAGGGGAGGGGGGAACCTTGCATAGTTGCAGGGCCAGGGGGGTTAGCAGAAAAAAGCTGCATAGGAGGAGCTGTGGGGGCAGCTGCATATAAAGGAACCAATCTCTTTATTCCCCCCCCCCCTCACCCCGCTTCTCCCCCTCTCCCTCCCACTGGCATTCAGCGTCTGAAGGAGGAAAATGGACAGATTGCTACCTTTATGCCGGTGTTTCTCCATCTTTTTTCCAGTCAGGGTATCTTGAAAGTATTTTCAGTCTGGAGGCCCCCCAGTCTAAGGGTTGGTTCACATTACTCCGTGTCACAGAATACATGAAAAATTGCACGTGTTCCTGACATGCAGACAAACATGCAGGGGTGTCATTCATCCTTAATGGTACAACTACACATTGGCAAACATGGTGCATTTTTGGTGCAGCACAATTAAAGAAAAAAAAAAGGGGAATTTTTTTCCCTGTGTTTCTGTGGGGCAGCCCACTGAAATGAATTTGCTGCCTATATGCAGCACACAGCTGCACAGATGTGAACCAAGGGCCTGTTCACATGTGAGGTTGAGGGGTGGTAAAACCACATGTTTTAACTGTGTTCTTACCACCCCTAACTGTTCACCCTGTAGCTGCAGAGGCAGCAGCTGGGGGTGGACACATGCTGTGGCTGGTATACCCCCAAGTGAATGGGGCTGCAGTACAACCACCCCGTAATTGTATGCATTGCTTGCCGTTACAGCATAGTGATGATGCATTAGGGGGTTAAAACAGGCGGTTAGGAGGCAACATATTGCCTTTTCATTTTAAATGAGCCTTGGCCCAGAGAAAACGCCTGCGCTTCTGGATCATGTTTAGATATGGCTTCTTTTTTGGCCTATAGAGTTTAAGCCGCCAATGGCGAATAGCACGATGGATTGTGTTCACCGACAATGTTTTCTAGAAGTATTCCTGAGCCCATGTTGTGATTTCCATTAGAGTAGCATTCCTGTATGTGATGCAGTGCCGTCTAAGGGCCCGAAGATCATGGGCATCCAGTATGTTGTTCCGGCCTTGACCCTTACACACAGAGATTGTTCCAGATTCTCTGAATCTTTGGATGATATTATGCACTGCACATGATGGTAACTTCAAACTCTTTGCAATTTTTCTCTGAGAAACTCCTTTCTGATATTGCTCCACTATTTTTCACCGCAGCATTGGGGGAATTGGTGATCCTGTGCCCATCTTGCCTTCTGAGAGGCACTGCCACTCCGAGAGGCTCTTCTTATACCCAATCATGTTGCCAATTGACCTAATAAGTTGCAAATTGGTCCTCCAGCTGTTCCTTATATGCACATTTAACTTTTCCGGCTATTGCTACCTGTCCCAACTTTTTTGGAATGTGTAGCTCTCATAAAATCCAAAATGAACCAATATTTGGCATGGCATTTCAAAATGACTCACTTTCAACATTTGATATGTTATCTATATTATATTAATATAAGTTTATGAGAATTGTAAATTAGTCCATTCCTTTTTTACTCACAATTTGTACAGTGTCCCAACTTTTTTGGAATTGGGTTGTACATACATGCACACACATACATATATAATTGCACATATGCACACACACATACATTCACTCACACACACACACACACACACACACACACACACACACACATACATAAATGCACATACATATGAGCAGGTAAGTAAAACCTTGGACAGAGGGGTGGCTGTGAACGTAGTATACTTGGATTTTGCAAAAGCGTTTGACACAGTTCCCCACACACGGCTAATGTGTAAGGTAAAGTCTACAGGCTTGGAAAGATCGGCTTGCAATTGGATAGAAAATTGGCTAAAGATAGAATTCAGAGAGTAGTGGTTAATGATTCTTACTCTGAATGGTCTAAGGTTATCAGTGGTGTACCCCAAGGTTCAGTGTTGGGACCCTTACTTTTTAATATCTTTATAAATGATATAGGGTCTGGCATTAAAAGTACTATTTCAGTCTTTGCAGACTACACCAAGCTTTGCAGTGGAATAACTTCCTTACAGGATGTCTCCAACTAATAAGCTGACCTCAATGCACTGTTTCATTGGGCAACTATGTGGCAAATGAGGTTTAATGTTGATAAATGTAAAGTTATGCACTTGGGGGCTAAGAATATGCATGCATCATACATACTAGGTGGAGTAGAACTGGGGGAATCCATAGCGGAGAAGGATCTGGGTGTTCTGGTAGATCATAAGCTTAATAATAGCATGCAATGCCAAGCTGCGGTTTCCAAAGCAAGCAAAGTCCTTTCTTGTATTAACAGAGGCATGGACTCCAGAGACAGAGATATTATTTTGCCCCTGTACAAATCATTAGTAAGACCTCATCTGGAATATGCAGTTCAATTTTGGGCACCAGTTCTTAAAAAGGATATCGGGGAACTGGAGAAAGTGCAGAGAAGGGCAACCAAACTGATAAGAGGCGTGGAGGAGCTAAGTTACGAGAAAAGATTAGAGGAACTGAATTTATTCTCTCTAGAGAAGAGGAGATTAAGGGGGATATGATCAACATGTTTAAATTCATAAGGGGTTCATATAGTAAACTTGGTGTTGAGTTGTTCACTTTAAGGTCAAAACAGAGGACAAGAGGACACTCTTTTCGTCTACAGGAAAACAGATTTTGTCTCCAAATACGGAAAGGTTTCTTCACCGTAAGAGCTGTGAAAATGTGGAATAGACTCCCTCCCTCCTAGCTCACTAGATTGCTTTAAAAAAGTGGGTATATAGGTGAGCATGCACACTGCGCCGGGACGGTACATGCACTGACCGCGCTCCGCACACCCTGACCACTTCACAGCCTACAACAAGCCTAACGGAGCAAGGGTGGCCGCCCCAATCCACTTGCAATACCGAGAGGAAGTGAGGATGAACCGGAGGGTCACAGGTGCGGCCAAAAAAAAGCAATCCACGTCAGCACAGCCTCCATCAGCAGCGCGCCTGTCTCCTCCCGGCACACAGAAACCCAAGATGGCGGTGACCCGCGGCTCGGCAGTACGAGGCGGCCCTCTTCCAGCACCGTCATCTCCAGTCACAGCCACACCATCTCCCCACAGTGTGGGACTCCACCTGCCTGCTGTTTCTCATCCGGAGGAGGTAAGGGATCCCTTCTCCTCCCAATCCCAGGGTGCCAACTCAGTCTCCCCACGGAGAGCCACAGCACTTTTACCCATACCAGGCCTCATCAGATGGGGAGGTGGAGGGAGCTACTTCTCCAGCATCCTCTTTGGATAGACAGATGGTGACATTGCTGAACTTACCCTGAGCCAGAGTAGCTCCACAGCTCCCCCCCCCCCCAGCACCATAGTCAGGGGATTTCATACTGTACCATGAGATTTCCAAGGCCTGTGCGACCATTACTGCTGATTTAAACGGTGACTTCCAGGAAATAAGGAAATAGGAGGGAGGCTGGACACTATAAAATCTAAAGTAGACGGCACTGTGAAAAGAGTTAACCAAAACCACAGGCTGATAGTATCCCTGCATGATCAACTAGATCAAGCTCAAGCTAAAATAGGAGATCTAGAGAATAGGTCTCGCAGGTACAATTTCAGGATAAGGGGCTCCCGAGTCAATAAGTGATCTGGAACCTGCTATACACACACTTATGATGTATCTTATCCCAGATATCTCACCGCATCACCTGGAATTGGACCGCTTCCATCGGGCCCTGACGGCCCCATGCTCTGATGGCCTACCCAGGGACATCATTGTGAAACCCCATTTTTATAGAATTAAGGAAAAAGTTATGGCGGCAGCCCGCTTTCGTCATTATGTCACCCTCCTTGGCCACTCCATCCAAATATTTGCGGACATATCCCAAACGAGATCCCTAAAACAGTTACTTACTCACCTGATCAACCGTCAAATCAAG
This sequence comes from Pelophylax lessonae, assembly GCF_965119305.1. Lineage (NCBI taxonomy): Eukaryota > Metazoa > Chordata > Amphibia > Anura > Ranidae > Pelophylax > Pelophylax lessonae. The sequence goes on from NC_138768.1 coordinate 479,199,760, forward strand.
TACAGATGGTTCTATCCATTCCGGCTATCTTTCACGTTCAAGGGCAAGTCCCACTCCTTCACCAGCTTCCATGAAGGAGAGGATGTCCTACTGGGCCTGGGCATACTCTCAAGAGATGCCCCCTCACCCAGATCCCCGTCGGAGTCCCTGGCAGAAGCTGTCAGACCGCTGTAGCCCTTATGGTCCCAGCCTACACAGAGAGGCAATACCAAGTCGAGCACCCCACCGTGAATCGTCGACGACTATACTTCTGTTTCTACTTTTTGGGGGGCCCTGAGTTCATGGGAGTTCCGCGACCATGAGTACATCAATATGGTGGGCGGATAGCCACACGGCTCTCTTTTAGAGATCCACAGTTCGAGAAGATGTTTGTTTCAATCCAACGGACATGGACTGTGTCTGCATGAAGGGGATAGATGAACAGGATTGCCCCATCTGACCCCCACCGGGGACTCCAGTTTTCTGATTTTGCTATATGGTTTTCTTTGAGATTATGTTCTAGAAGACTAAGGGACTGTTCCCCTTATTTTTGGAACCCTCTTTGCTACTTTTTCCCCTAGCGCCGGACTGGCTCCCTGGGGTCGGCTGGGGTGAAGGGACTGTTATGGGGGTTATAGGTTTGATGGCCCGGTAATTTCGGGCTCCCGGGGTGGTTCCACCTCGCTCCTAACAGTGAATAGAACCTACAGCTTGGACTGAAGTGGTTCGGGTTGTTTCCGTATGCCACTTACTGCGACCTTGCTCACGACCATGAGCGGTGAGCAACCTCGCAAAAACGTATGGGGTGCTGGACCCCAAAACCAGTCAAGTTTATGTAATTTGCATATGTCAAGGGCGGATCCCTTTCCCCCCCCCCTCGCGAGTGAGGGGGGGTGGGCTGGGGACTTTTTTGTTTTTATTTTCTTCTTGTGTCTTCTCTGATCTTTTCCTTTTCTTCCTTGCTCTACTAGCATTGTTTAGGTGTCCGAGCTCATCCTATTCCATCAACATGGTCCACATGTCTACAAGACCAAGGGGGCAACAGGGAACAGCCCTTGGCAGATACAGGCGAGTACAACCTACCGAGCCATGATGACACGTCCTTCCGCAAGTAACTTTAAAATCCTTGCACATAATGTACAAGGCCTCAATGCTCCTGTTAAATGAGCAAAGGCCTTTCAATTCTACTACAAACAAGGTATACTGTAGATGTCCTCTTGTTACAGGAGACCCATTTTACATGCACCTCAACACCTAAATGCCTTAGCGCCAAATATCCCACCTGCTATATGTCAAATAGTGCGGACGAGAAAAAGGGTGTAGCGACTTGTATCGCCAAGCGAGTACCGCTCACACCCAAGGGAGTAATTAGGGATAAAGAGGGGAGGTACGTTATGGTTCACAGCAAAATTAACGAGCACGAAGTTACTTTCGTTTCCTACTATGCTCCCACGTGGGCCAGCTGCCCTTTTTCTGTGATATGTTGCAAGTGGTAATGCCACACGCAACTAGCCATGTCATCTTTGGGGGAGACCGCAATGTCCCGCTGGACCAAATCATGGACAAATCCAACTCCTTACGCACTTCCCTTAAACATGCCCTTAAACAGGGAATTAAGTCGGCACGCCTGTTAGACTCTAATGGCCTGGTGGATGTTTGGAGAAATGACCACCCCACCACGAGGGATTTTACCCACTACTTCCATGCCCATAAAACTTACGCTCGTATAGACCATCTCTTTGCCTTGTCACCCCTCCTTCCATTTGTATTAAAAACTCAGATGATAGCTACACCATGGTTGGATCACTCTCCAGTGGTGCTGACAGTTTTGGATTTATGGACCAAACCCAAATCTGCATCCTGGAGGCTATATACTTCACTGTTAAATGACCCCTTAGTCTTTAGGGAGGTGGAAGATTGTTTGCGACAATACTTTACTGAAAACCCTAGCATGGACACCTCTCCTGTGATTGTATAGGCTGCACACAAAGCAATGGTTAGGGGCAAACTAATCCAAATAGCCTCCTGGAAAAAAAGGGAATGGGACTGCGACAAGAGACAGAATTGAGAGACCTCTTACGAGAACAGAAAAGAACCCCAGGGGATGATATTAGGCATAAGATTGACGTCGCACGCGTAGCCCTTAATCTTAGCTTAAAAGGAGAAATAAATCTATGCGCTACCACTAGAAAAAAGGCAGGGATGAGGAGGGGGCTGATATGAAAAAATGGAGCACCCGGACTCTGCAGATAATTCCTTAGTGTCACCACAAACAAAGTAAGTTAAAAAGAGAAAGAAGAATGTCACTACTGGATGGAGCAATGAATAAGCACAAGGTGTGAAACGCGTCTGCTGTCCAGTCTGTCTTGCAGTCTTGTCTGATGTTGTACCTATGATTTGAAGAAATAAACTCAAGTTTCCAAGTTCCTGGGTCTGGAAGTGCCACTTTCTTCTTCATTTACATGGATTTCTCAGGTCGCGGACCTTGGTGAGCACCCATTCCTACAGGACTGCCACAGCTGCTCGGGATCTATCTGGCTCAGCTGAATGTCTTCAGAGCGGTGATTTGTTTCATTTTGGTTTCCACTACTGGATGGACCACATAAGTAGATAAATAATCTAAAAATCTTAAAATCTTATAAACTCGTAAAATATAAATAATGTGCAATAATCAAGTGCTTCTAATGTAAAAATAAATAATAATAAATAATTGAACAGAGATATACAAAGTGCTTCTACAAACAATTAATTGAGAGCTTAAAGAGGAAGCATCCTAAAAATTAATTTTCATAGTGATGTGAAGAAAATCCAATAAGTGCCCTCTAAAGAGTGAACCTCTGCAACCGCAGGTTGCACAAGGGGTGTGCAAATAATAAAGTGAAATAATTTGTTAGAATACTCAATGAAATAGTGAATATGGTAGGGTGAGTGCCCTCTGAAAAGTGAACCCCTACAACCACACAGGTTGTACAACGGGTATAAGAAATAAAGTGAAAGATGTGCCAGTAAAAATACCAAATAAACAGAAATGAATGTGCAGGTGAATAAATGACACTCTGAATATTGCCAAGTGTCCCAAAAATATGAATAGATAGTACCTCAAATTAAAAAGGTATCACAAACGGTATAAAAAGAGGATAAAACAGTGCACAAAATCTGTACCCCAAAAAAAGGGGGGGTGATGATGAAAAAAATAAATGTTCATAAAAGTTCATAAAAAGTGCAGTGAAAAAAATGTTTCCGGTGACAACCCAGTGCAAAAACTTTCGTGAGCTAGGAAATCCACATAAGTGTAAAATGGCCGCTCACCTCCATTAACACTCAAAACGAGCGTTTCAGGTTTATATGGTCAACCTGCAGACCCTCCAGATCAAGTTTCCAATCGGTCACACTACTCCAATAAGAGTACACTGGTTATGCTGGGTAGATGGAATGATGTAACTTCTCTAATAACCTCCGGTATACAGAGATGGCTGTGTACTTCCTGGGATACTCGTTTACCAGAAGAAAGTGATAAAGGGGACTCTCATAGTGTAGTAAGTTTGAACAGCTTTAATAAGTCAAATAAAATCGCACTTACAGTTAAATAGAGAGATATCAGCATTGAATATTGCAAGGGATCCCGCTGTTGCCAGAAGTGACGTCACCACGGCTTCTCCCGACGCGTTGCGTCACAAATTCACGTGACTTTTTCCCTCTTATTAGCTAGTAAACTAGCACTGAGACACCATTCCCCGGCACTCCCGAAATTAAAGCTCCTAACTGAACACAGGTCACAAAATCCCCAATTGATAGTCAATGAATTTTATCATTTTTAAACCAAATTTTATTCCCAGCCACAACCGCTCCAACAGTCTTATTTGCGGATTTTCGCCGCGACATCCCCCTCCCTCAACTCTCATCCTCACACGCGGATGTCATGGATAGAGAGTTCTCGGAACCCGAGATACTGTCCGCTATCAAAAACCTCAATTCAGCTAAAGCGCTGGGTCCCGACGGATTCTCTGGCCACTACTATAATAAATTCAGCGAGACCCTTACTACTCACCTCTGCTCCTATTTATAATATCAACTCTCCCATATACCAAAAAACAAAAGGGGGGAGACAATAGTGTAGTACGTTCCAAGTATAAAATGTTTATTTAAAAGTAAATGCACTCACCGAACATAAGTGAATACAGGCTTTCAATAAATACATCCAATGAAGATAAAACCGCTGTGAAGTGGCGAGTCCGTTTCGGCTTGTGACGTCGGCATACAAAGAGAACTCTGCCTACATGTTTCGCAGGCAACTGCGTCATCAGGGGGGGAGTGGTCAGCGTAAAGGACGCCACTTAAACAGCGGCTGGATCCGGAAGTCAAAGAAGAAAAAAGACATCAACGGACCGGCCCCTTGGGTGAAGCAGGAAACAGGAAGAAAACTCCTGAACCGCATGTTGTATGAAACGCAAACCGGAACTAATACAAACATCCAGAAGCGAATGATATTCCATGTCAAGAGGACATGAACTAGTACCTAAAAACATTATATATCAATATGATGACTAAAATACACGGAAGGTCCATCTAGAAAGAGATAATTATAATTACATCCAAAAGAATCTTAATGGAATGGCCTAAAATTAAATGATTCCAGGTCAAACCAATCCCAAAATTTGGACAGAAATTACATATATATGTATAAATTTGGACAAAAAATTACATGTGGAGAAATCCCACATTATGCACTTTATATGTTTTCACTGTATTAATATATTAATTAATTAGTGAATGCCAGTTTATACACTGTAGCATAACTAACATAAGGTTTTTGCCCCTGAATTGGCTATCACAATGATATTTAGTTTTTACTATGCACATTTTTTAACAATAAAAAGAATGTGACCCTAATCCCCGTAGTACGTAACAAAAGGTTCCAAAATAAACAATAAAAAATGTTCGACATTTGAGGCTTATAAGATTAATAACACTCCACCTAATTATATTAAAACAGGATAACAGACATCGTGAGATGCATCCGGTTTCGGTTATAAGATTGTAAATAAGGGGGGAGGATCGAACAGCGGATATGACTTCCGCGTTCCCTATATTCCCTATTCCGCATTCGAGCATAACCCGACTCACGCAGCGCACGTACAACTTCCGAAGACTTCACATCTCTGACGAAACGCGTCAAGTTGGTACGCACGCTGCCTCGCTTTGAGCCCGCCGGTGGACCACATGCCAAGATCCCACTTCCGGGTACGGCGAATTAGCGCAGACACTTCATACAGACACGGTACAACAGCCGTGAGGCTGAAAGGTGTCTAGGAAAGGGCATGAGCGGACTTTTACTATAGAGATTTTTTTTTAACTTACTCACGCATTGGAGTGACCGTTTTAAACACCAGAGTGCATTTTTTTGGAGTGCTTTTAAACAATTTTTGTGAGTGTTTTAAACGTTATGGATGTTCGCGTGATGATTTTTTAAATAGAGGAGTTTTTTAACACTCTGCACAATGAGGAGCTCTCTGTCTTTTATACCCTGAGCTATAAGCCACATCCAGAGGACCCTTGCAACATCTACAGGAACCTGGAATATAAAAGACCAAGCGCAGATTGATTCTTGCTGGCGTACGCCAACAGGAATCCACGGCATCTGGTAAGTGAGCCATCTTACCATTCAGCAGTCGAGGTGAAGTGGAGGGTCACACCACTACTACATCAGCACGAAATTGCACAGAAAGGACTTGTTTTTTGCACTGCTGCACTTTCTTCTTTCCAGCACAATAATAATATGAACTATATATAAACCATTGAGTCAATCTTTGGTTTTAGCAACCAACCCCATTTTGCATGCAACATAATTTATTATTATAAGGTTTTGTACATAGTATGAATTTATGGTTATTATTTATACAGCAGATGAATGGGTACATTTTTTAAATTGATATTAATGATTACAGTTAATAACCATGCACAATAATTTATACTATAATATATCTGAGCATGTCACGCACTTTATAGGTGGTATTTATACACCCGCCTAGATAAGTGTTTCACTTTATTGTTGTATTTGTATAGCACTTTATAACACACTGAAGCACAAAATTACCAATATAGTGCAAAAAATAGTGGGGTCACCCCAAAGGTTAGTGCAGTTATTCACTCCGCTTCAGTATTTCACAGTACATGTTGGTATTCATGGTTCCGTTAATCAGCTAATCAGCTGTAGCTACCCAGTTCCAGCACCACTCATGGAGCTCCAGACCATGACACTCCCACCACCATTCTTGACTGTAGGCAAGACACACTTGTTTTTGTACTCTTCACCTGGTTCCTGCCAGACACGCTTGACACTATCTGAACCAAATACATTTATCTTGGTCTCATCAGACCACAGGACATGGTTCCAGTAATCCACGTCCTTAAGGCCCGTACACACGTATCGATTGTCGGCCGTAAATATTTGGCCACCGTCCGATCGGCCGATTGTCGGCTTGTTAGTATGATGCTTCCGACAACTGACTGCGACTTTTCGGCCGGACAGAATCTGGTGTGCAGCCTTTAAAATTTTTGTTGGCCAACACCAGAACGGCCGATTGTTCCTCAGTCAGTACAGAATTCGGCCGACAAACAGCAGATGAGCAAGACTGGGCATGCTCAGAGAAGAAAAAACACATGGAAAGTTAACCATCACATGACATCACTTCTGCAGTCGGCTGTTGTTGGCCGACAAAATTCGTGTGCAGTCTTTAGCACTTTTCAACCGACAGGACAGCAACGGACAAAAGACGGGCGATCGTTCGGCCGACAATCAGTGCATGTGTATGGGACTTTACTCTGCTTGTCTTCAGCAAACTGCAGGCTTTCTTGTGCATCATCTTTAGAGGAGGCTTCCTTCTGGAACGACGGCTATGCAGACCAGTTTGATGCAGTGTGCGGCGTATGGCCTGAGCACTGACAAGCTGACCCCCCACCCATTCAACTTTTGCAGCAATGTTGGCAGCACTCATGCGTCTATTTCCCAAAGACAACCTCTTGATATGACGTTGAGCATGTGCACTCAACTTCTTTGGTCGACCATGGCTAGCCCTGTTCTGAGTGGAACCTGTCCTGTTAAACCGCTGTATGGTCTTGGCCACCATGCTGCAGCTCAGTTTTAGGGTCTTGGCAATCTTCCTATAGCCTAGGCCATCTTTGTGTAGAGCAACATTCTTTTTTTCAGATTCTTATAGAATTCTTTGCCATGAGGTGCCATGTTGAACTTTCAGTGACCAGCATGAGAGAGTGAGAGCGATAACACCAAATTTAACCTGCTTCCCATTCACAACCGAGACCTTGTAACACTAACGAGTCACATGACACCGGGGAGGGAAAATGGCTAATTGGGCCCAATTTGGACATTTTAACTTAGGGGGGTACTCACTTTTGTTGCCAGAGGTTTAGACATTAATGGCTATGTGTGAAGTTATTTTGAGGGGACAGCAAATTTACACTGTTATACATGCTGTACATTCACTACTACATTGTAGCAAAGTGTCATTTCTTAAGAGTTGTCACATGAAAAGATATAAAATATTTACAAAAATGTGAGGGGTGTACTCACTTTTGTGAAATACTGTGTGTGTGTGTGTTTGTGTGTGTGTGTGTATGTGTATGTGTATGTGTATGTGTATGTATATATATATATATATATATATTGTGACAGGAAGTCAGGTCTGGGGAAGTAGTCACAGAGAGGAGACACATTCCCACCTGGTTTGGAAAGTTCACCAATTACTATAGGGTGTCGGCTGCCAAAGGCAGCAGGAAGGTGTATAGAAGTTGAAAGGCCTTCAGTTGTTCGGAATGAGGAAATGAAGGCCTCTATAATTTGTCCAGAGGAAGTCTATGGATTGCTGCCTCCTGTCGCCGTGTGGGCTGGGAGAGGAGGACAGACAGATGTGTGCCTCCCGACGCTGAGGAAGCCTGGGAGAAGGACTGCTGCCTCCTGTCGCCGTGTGGGCTGGGAGAGGAGGACAGACGTGTGCCCCCTGAAAGCTGTGTGAGCATGGGGAAGACCTCCTAAAGCGATGTGAAGCTGAGGAGGGTAACAAGTGTGAAGACTAATTGAAGTGAGGTCTTGGATCGTTTCTAGGTGAAAAGAAACCAATGGACATTTCCTGTGTGAAGGGGAAATTAACCAGTTGTGAAGACTTCTCAAAGGTGAGAAAACAAACTATTTCTATGTGGAAGAAATAAAGGAATGTTTGCCATGTGAAGAGTGAAGAGTAAAGGGACCTGTTAAATGAACTGTGTTCAATGTGAAGAGTGTGAAGAGTAAAGGGACCTGTTGAATGAACATGTGCTGTGTGAAGAGATAAAACATGGTTTGTTGAGTATCCGCTGTAGGATAAGAAAGTCTGCCCAACAGTAGGTTGGGGACAGACTCTTAGGTAGGTTCCAGTGTGAGAAGGTAGCCGCCCACAGAGGCAAGGATTTATTTTGTCTTATATTTTATTTTGCTGTTTTTGACGCTTGCAGTCTGGTGAAGAAAATTGCATTAAATAAACCAAACTGTTGTTTGCAAGCACTTATCGACTATCTCTCTGTGAAAACGCACCCCCCAAGGGGTCATCCACACCCGCCACCGAGCTAATCCCTTACATATGGTGGAGGTATGCATTGGGCAGAAGCAGAGATCCCTGCAAAGAAGTGCATATGTTTGATGAACTTTGTCTGGTGCATGAGATTGCACAATCTATGTGTGCAGGAGAGAAGATCCTGAAAGAGAAAAAAACGTGTTTTAAAGAGACAGCGGTCTCAAAATATTTGATGAACTGTGTCTGGTGCAAGGGACTGCACAAACTGTGTGTACAGGAAAGGAAATCCTGCAAGAGAGAGAAAAACGTGTTTTAAAGGGACAGTGGTCTCAAAATTTTTTGCTGGACTGTGAAAAATTTGTTTGTGGAGTTATTGAAGATGGGGCGATCAAAACGCCTGAAAAATGCAAAGATAGATGAAATGAGAGACCGGATTCTATGGATGGAGGGGATGTTACCGTCTGAAAGAGCCCCAGCCATGCCTAAAGAGAGTCTACTAAAGAGGAAGGTTGTTGTCCCTAGCAACACTGATGAAACTGCTGTGGAGACGCAGTGTGCTCAGATGAAAAGTAAACTCAAAATGGGGGAGATGCTGAAACAGCGGAGCTTTGCAGCTCAACAAAAGGCTCACCAAGAGAGCATGGCAGGCTGGAAACAGAGACGCCAGCAGCCAATGGAGGCCATCGGTTTGGAGGAAACCGAGTATGTGTGCAGGGCTGAGTTGGATGCCTTGCAACAGAAAATGGAAGAAAAGGAACAAGCCTTGGAATTGCTTAAGATGGAGCATAGAAACTTGCAGGAAACGAATGAACTACTCAAGTCTCATGTGTCACAGTGGGAAGAAACCACTGCTCTTCTTTTGGTCGAGTTGCAAAAACGTCAAGACACTATAAAGGAGAAAGATACCATCCTCATGGAAAAGGAAATTGAAATTCAGACTTTGCAGAAGCAAAGTATGTGTGAAATGTTGGAGTTGCGTAATCAGCTGGAAAAAAGTCTTCAGTGTTTGGAAGCTACAAAAATAGACCTGCAGGGGGCGCAGGAACAGAATGTTGCTCTGAAAACGACATTGTCTCTCAGCGACAACGAGAAAAGTGAAAGAGAGGCTAAATTACTGAGGACTGTGTATGAGCTCACCACTTTGAGCAATGTGGTAGATGAATTACGTGCAGACTGTGAAAGTTGGAAAGGTGAAGCCCAACGTGTCCAGCAGCAGTTAAAGGAGAAAGAAGCCTGTGTGGCAGAATTACATTCTTATTCCCAGATGCTGGCCAGTGAGGTGAAGGCTCTTATGCAGGGAAAAGGAGATTCGGAACACAAGAGAAAAAAAATAGAGGCACAGCTGCAGGAATCGCAAGTCAAGGTGTCAGAAGGTGACCGAGTGTGTGCTAAGCTGTCAGAGAAGGCAAACCGACTGCAGGTTGAGCTGGACAATGTTACAAATCAGCTTTCTCAAGCAGACAGCAAATCTAGAGAAATTGCGGAAGATTTTTCTATCTTGGAATCGCAGCTGCAAGACACGCAGGAACTCTTACAGGAAGAGAGGTGTCAAAGGCTGAGTTTTAGCACAAAGCTCAAACAAATGGAAGATGAGAAAAATGTCTTCCTGGAACAATTAAAAGAGGAGGAGGAAGCAAAGAAAAACCTATCAGAGCAAGTCGCAACATTGCAAGCTCAGATAGCGGATATGAAAAAACGCATGGAAGAAAGCGTTGGTTCATTAGAGTGTGTTGAAGATGTGAAAAAGAAGTTTGATCAGATGCTTGGTGAGGAGAATACTGTGTCTGCAAAATATGCAGAAGAACTTGACTGTGCAAAAACGGAGGCGCGTGATAACGAGAGCAAAGCCCTGTTCTTGGCTCGCTCCTTGGAGGAAGCTCTAGAGTGTAAGGTTGAACTAGAAAGAGTTAACCAACAGCTGTGTACAGAAATGGAAGATTTGGTCAGCTCCAAGGATGATGTTGTGAAAAGCGTTCAGGAGCTAGAAAAGTCTACGCGAGCCTTAGAACAGCAAGTAGAAGAGATGAAGATTCCGTTGCAGGAACTGGAAGAGGAATTACAGGCAACAGAGGATCTGTCCCAAAGAGGGGATAGTGTGCCTGATGCAGTTTATAAAAGGATCAGTGTTTTGAGGTCTGTCCTGAGTGAGCCTCAGAAATGTGATGACATGTGGCTTGAATCACCCCATTGGAATAAACCGTTCCTTCAAAAACCTCAAACATTGGATAATGTATCAGTAGAGCTTCAGCAAACAAAGGAGTTGTGTAAGAAATGTGATGATTTCTCAGTTCAGGCTGAAAACCTAGTGGAGAAAACTAAAGCGGAGAAACCTAAAGCAAGTGATATAAATCTGGGAGAAAAAAGCAAACACCACCTAGTGGAGAAAACTAAGGCTGTTGGTGAAAACGTGAAGCAAATGAATAAGTGCCTTTCAGGGAATATTTCCAAAATGGAACTGGTGAAAGACAGGTGGCAGAAGTTTGATCGTGATCTTGAGATGCATTCCATGTGGAATTCAGATAGAGAAAAGGAACTAGGGGACCTTGAGCGGTCAAATAGTTCAGCAGAAAGTGCATTGAAGAAACCTGTAAAAGAATGTGTTGCAGTTCCAGGCTTCTTCACTAATGCAGAGAGGAGGTCTATAATGGATACCACCCAGATCGCTGGGTTCAACTGTGTTGTTGCCTTTGACCCATATGTTGGTGGAAGGAAAGTTGATGTCGCTGGAAAAATGAACAGGGGTCACTTTTAAGAAATGTGTGACAGCCTGTTGTGGCAAATGGAAGGCCCTCTGCACAGCATCTTAGAGCAAGCTAAGCTCAAGAAACAAAGAGTCAATGATTGTGTACAGCTGTATGGAGAGGCAACTCAAGTCACAGAGGGACGTCAAGAGTCCCTACTTGGAACAAAGCTTAGTGAAGCAGAGGTTCTCAAAGTTTTGTGGAAAAAATGTATGGATTGCAGAGAGAGGCGGCTCAAGAATGTTGAAGACATTAAGACTAGCCCAATTGAGTTGCCTATGGATCACGGTCCTCCATGGCGGATAGGACAAACTTGTATGCAAGAGAAACTTGAGAAGAAGCGAAATGATGCTAAAAATGCAGTTGGGGAATGTGTATATGAGATGAGAGACAAACTGTGTGACATTTATGAGAAATCTGTCAATGAAGATGACAGAAACAGTTTCATCCGGAAGCTTGAGGATACTAGGAGGCTTATCAGTGAGAGTCAAGAGAAGTGCCTGACACATGCGTGTCTGGAAATCTGTGTCCCAACCCTAGGGTTGAAACAAGAGGGGGGGGGGGTATGTGACAGGAAGTCAGGTAAATCTGGGGATGTAGTCACAGAGAGGAGACACATTCCCCAAAAAAGATATGTGCTATACAGCACCCTCCTCCCGCGCTCAGAACCCGGTCCTCAGGCTGCCTCAATCCCGGGAACTCGTGCTAAAACTTGGCATCCATTATGGCTAGGCTCTTGCTGCCCCTTACGACCAGGGCGGTCGACCAAACACTGTAATACAAAAACAAAGAAAGGGCGCACCAGCCTAGCGCATTAACCTCAGCGAGTTTATTAGATAAAAGTTAAAATCAGCTACTCACAAACATTCGTGAAGTACAGACACATCAATCCCATAAAGCCGCCTCATAGCAGAGGTCCAACGTCTTTACTGGAAGCAGAGGGCTGACGCGTTTCGAGGCCGTGCCTCTTCCTCAGAGCCTGGAGACCATGGTCTAGTCCGTTGTTTAAATATAGTATGGAGGACCAGGCCTCCACATGACCCTTGGGGATGTGGGAGGAGATATCGCCCAAATGGGCGTGGCTACACAACTACTTGCCCAAAAACATTGCGGATCTCAATTGTAATTTGCTGGCCCTATGCGACCATTTACTCCACTGGTGAGCTGATCAGTCCACAACCACTTCTCAATTCATCATAAACATTTCATTACATGCCAAATAGTACATTTAGGATAGTATAGTAAGGCAGACCTGTACATGACTCGGTCCATGCTGTATAGGGCATTAAGTCGTCCTCTTGCGGTGATGAAGGAACAATCCAGCACAAAATAGTAATCAGAGCATTGCTAATGTCATTGTATATATAAATACACACAGTTCCTGCAGACGGACAATATGTCAAACTAATTTGACAGATTATGGACTGTCAAGAGTAGTCTAATGAACGTGCAGGAAGAGTATTCAGCACATTACCTGGTGGTCTATTAGTGCGTAATAATTTTAATTATACCTTTGTAGTCTATCATATTTGATGCTTTGTATAGCAATATTATTATCATTAGTATCATTTGTGACTTCCATTTTTTCCACTTTGGTGAGCACTCCACACGATTTCCTTCTTAGTGGATTTTCTATTGTTTATTGTTTATTGTTTTGGGTCTGTGATCTACTCCATCCCGGCCCGTATGGTGCGGGTTTCATCATGTAGGGGCAGAGTGTGCATTTGTCCTCTTCTTGCGGTGTCCGTGGGAACGGTCTGATGGGGTGGTTGTTGGATTGGATGACTCCTCTCCGCCCCTTCGGACCCGGAAGTTATGCTTCACCGCCCGGAAGGTGTGACGGGCGGAAGTTGTCACCATCTGGACGGGCGGAAGTGATGTCATGCGGTGGAACGCATAGCGGTTCCGGGATGAGCGGCGTGCGTTCCACCGCTGTTCCGCCGCTATAATGTAACACAATCAGTATACAGAGGCACTAAATCAACAGCGGACCACTAGACCACCAGGTAATGTGCTGAATACTCTTCCTGCACGTTCATTAGACTACTCTTGACAGTCCATAATCTGTCAAATTAGTTTGACATATTGTCCGTCTGCAGGAACTGTGTGTATTTATATATACAATGACATTAGCAATGCTCTGATTACTATTTTGTGCTGGATTGTTCCTTCATCACCGCAAGAGGACGACTTAATGCCCTATACAGCATGGACCGAGTCATGTACAGGTCTGCCTTACTATACTATCCTAAATGTACTATTTGGCATGTAATGAAATGTTTATGATGAATTGAGAAGTGGTTGTGGACTGATCAGCTCACCAGTGGAGTAAATGGTCGCATAGGGCCAGCAAATTACAATTGAGATCCGCAATGTTTTTGGGCAAGTAGTTGTGTAGCCACGCCCATTTGGGCGATATCTCCTCCCACATCCCCAAGGGTCATGTGGAGGCCTGGTCCTCCATACTATATTTAAACAACGGACTAGACCATGGTCTCCAGGCTCTGAGGAAGAGGCACGGCCTCGAAACGCGTCAGCCCTCTGCTTCCAGTAAAGACGTTGGACCTCTGCTATGAGGCGGCTTTATGGGATTGATGTGTCTGTACTTCACGAATGTTTGTGAGTAGCTGATTTTAACTTTTATCTAATAAACTCGCTGAGGATAATGCGCTAGGCTGGTGCGCCCTTTCTTTGTTTTTGTATTACAGGAGACACATTCCCACCTGGTTTGGAAAGTTCACCAATTACTATAGGGTGTCGGCTGCCAAAGGCAGCAGGAAGGTGTAAAGAAGTTGAAAGGCCTTCAGCTGTTCGGAATGAGGAAATGAAGGCCTCTATAATTTGTCCAGAGGAAGTCTATGGATTGCTGCCTCCTGTTGCCGTGTGGGCTGGGAGAGGAGGACAGACAGATGTGTGCCTCCCGACGCTGAGGAAGCCTGGGAGAAGGACTGCTGCCTCCTGTCGCCGTGTGGGCTGCGAGAGGAGGACAGACAGACGTGTGCCCCCTGAAAGCTGTGTGAGCATGGGGAAGACCTCCTAAAGCGATGTGAAGCTGAGGAGGGTAACAAGTGTGAAGACTAATTGAAGTGAGGTCTTGGATCGTTTTGTAAGATCCTGGCACTCTCAGTGCCTTTCTATCATCTCACTTCCGGGTTGCGTTCCACCACTCAGGTAGGTGGAACGCATATAAGGTGTGTATTCCTTTAACAGTGCTGACATCATCATCAGGCGCCGCACTGAGCGGCTATTTCAACTGACGGTCTGCACTCACACATTGTTCGTGCAACCGCTCCTGATACCTGCCTAACCTGACGCTGCCGAATCTTCCAGCTACATACCCTATACCTGGATTGACCGGAGCCTCACTACCTTGTCCTACACTCCCTCACTACTGGCTATTGATAAGTACCCCACAGGGGACCCCCTCTTATCAACAACACTTGCTAACTATACCTGCATTATAAGAACTATTGCTAGCTCAAGGATACATGCTCTCCAGTATCTACCATCTACATTTCTAAACCTAGATCGCTAGCTCTTGTGCCTATTATTTGTTACAACCTGCATTACCGAACTAAGCTTAGCAACACCTGTATATCTTGCTTGCTATTATCTATCACCTGTTGATTATACTAGATTGCTAGCTCTTGTGATTGCTATCTATCATCATCTACTATTACTCCTCAGAGCCTATACCTTCAGTGTAACATCTCACTGCTACTTGCATAATTACTATCACTCCTGCAACATCTATCTGAGTGTTTGTATATGTGCATACTGAATCAGGCTGAACCACTATGATGAGTCAAGAGAGTTGGATCAGGTGATTTAACAAGATCTCTACAAGACTACTGAGTGGAATTCTGCAGCTGCAAATCCAGTATCCTTGAGCTAAAACCCAGAGTGTTACACGTTTCTAGGTGAAAAGAAACCAATGGACATTTCCTGTGTGAAGGGGAAATTAACCAGTTGTGAAGACTTCTCAAAGGCGAGAAAACAAACTATTTCTATGTGGAAGAAATAAAGGAATGTTTGCCATGTGAAGAGTAAAGGGACCTGTTAAATGAACTGTGTTCAATGTGAAGAGTGTGAAGAGTAAAGGGACCTGTTAAATGAACATGTGCTGTGTGAAGAGATAAAGCATGGACTGTTGAGTATCCGCTGTAGGATAAGAAAGTCTGCCCAACAGTAGGTTGGGGACAGACTCTTAGGTAGG
The DNA here is from genome assembly GCF_965119305.1 of Pelophylax lessonae. NCBI lineage: Eukaryota > Metazoa > Chordata > Amphibia > Anura > Ranidae > Pelophylax > Pelophylax lessonae. The sequence goes on from NC_138768.1 coordinate 479,215,260, forward strand.
TTCCAGTGTGAGAAGGTAGCCGCCCACAGAGGCAAGGATTTATTTTGTCTTTTATTTTGTTTTGCTGTTTTTGATGCTTGCAGTCTGGTGAAGAAAATTGCATTAAATAAACCAAACTGTTGTTTGCAAGCACTTATCGGCTATCTCTCTGTGAAAACGCACCCCCCCCAAGGGGTCATCCACACCCGCCACCGAGCTAATCCCTTACAATATATAATAAATAATTTTTATTATTTTTTTTTCTCAATTCAGGTACACCAATGCCTGAGGTTAGGGCTTTCTATAGCCAACCATTTTTTTTGGTATTGCACCCTTTGCTGCATTTAGTAGATTTGGAAAGATCATGTTTCTGTACTGCTTAGGGCAGAGGTGTCCAACTCAATTTCAACAAAGGGCCGCATAAGCTGTGTGATTGCCCTCAAAGGGCCAGTTGTATCTAGGGTGCGCTACATACAAAGTGCAGAGTTCATTACGTACAGAGTGTAGGGTTTAAGGGTTCACTATGCACAGTGTGCAATCCAACCCCCCCAAAGCTTTCTTGAATCTCTCTCTCCTACCTGGCCTGGATCTAGTACCTACCTGTGTAGACGGCTCTGCCGCGCCTTTCAAAGTGGTTGTTCTCTCTCAGCTTCTGGAGATCTGTCCCTACCATTTGTGTGTGCTGGGATCTGTTACTTCCGGGAGCTGCTATGTTTACAAGTGACAGTGGGGAACGGGGAGCGGAGGGCCAGAGCCTGAAGTCGTAGAATGGAGTTTCACCTTGATCCGGCTGCAGAAATGGGTGTGAGGGCCACTTGATAAGGCCTGAAGGGCCAGATTCGGCCCACGGGTCTTGAGTTTGACATGTGTGGCTTAGGGGGGTTTATCCGTTTTATGGAATAGACATACCCATGGGTCATCCGTGACAATCGTTCCAGTAAATTCTCTAATGAGCTGTTGTACTTTCGACCAATATTCACAGATCTTAGGGCAGTCCCACCAAATATGGAGCATTGTGCCCCACAGCCCTTCCAGCACAGCTCAGATTTCTCTGGCTGATATTTATGGGCTTTTGCCGGCATTACATACCATCTCGACAAGCATTTATAATTCATTTCAATGGTGTTCACATCTATTCCAGAGAAATGTACAGCTCTCAGTATACCATTCACTTTGTGCTCTTTTAAACGTAATCCTATCTCTTTTTCCCAACTTTCAATGAATGGAGGTCTCCTCAGGCCCGCCTTCTCAGTCATCATCTTGTATAACTGAGATATACAATGTTTTATTTTTGTTAAAGGATTACAGAGCTTTTCCACTAAATTCAAGTTTTTCTCAAATCTGATAGGTTGAGGCAGAGATCTTACAAAGTGTTTTAACTGAAGATATCTCCATTCATTCAAAATCATGTTTCCTCCCCTAGCGTTGAGTTTGTGATATGGCCTAATCTTTCCGCTGTATATTGCATCTTTTAACTGCATGTTTTTTACCCAATTATCAATTAGTTTCTCATTTCCTGGTGCAAAATATGTTGTTCCTTCTAATGATATTAAAGGACAATTGTATTCCCAATTAAATTGTCTGTGAATCGTGTCCCAGGTCTTGTATACAATTCCCGTCATTTTGTGTGTGTCTTCATGTATCTCCCCATAATTTGGTGGAGTCCAGATATTCTTATTTAATTGTGTTCTACTGTAGTTTCGATCTTAGCCCATCTTTTGTCTATGTTTGAATTTATTTTTCTCAACTCTATCATTACGTAAAATTGTAACTGCGGTGTAATATATTTAATGTCAGGTGCTGCTAACCCCCCTTGTGATTTGACTCTACTGAAAGCCGCATATTGTACTCTAGACTTTTTCCCCTGCCAGATGAAATTCAACATCATTGTTTTTATTGTTCTAAAATATGCCGGTGGAATAGCGGTTGGTAGCATTTGAAATCTATACAATATTTTGGGCAGTATTACCATCTTAATTATGTTTATTCTCCCCAACCATGAGAGTGGGTGACTTGATATTTTTCCAATGTCTGCTTTTATCCCATTTAGCAAATGTATATAATTCATGTGATACAGGTTTTCCAATGATTGAGTTACATTTATCCCAATATATTTTAATTTTGACTTTGCCCAGGTAAATGGGAATTTCCTCTGTAATGCCTGCTCTTCTTTTTTATTTAACCCAATATTCAAAATTTCTGACTTTATTGGGTTGATCTTAAAACTTTGATAATTTCCCATATTTCTTTAACTCCTTAATGATATTTGGGAGAGTTATTCTAGGATTAGTGATGGAAAATAGATCATTATCTACGTATGCTGCGACTTTATGTTCCTCCTGTCAAATCTTCACTTCACTGGATGCCCTTATCCACTGAGTCATCCTTGGGCCAATACCCAAGTCTGTTATTGTTTCGACCATAAACTCCCAGTCCACCCTGTCAAAAGCTTTCTCGGCATCTACTGACAACAAGAGGGCTGGGGTACTAAAATCTCTAGCTTTGTGTAATAATAATAGTGTTCTAATCCCATTGTCTTTTCCAGCTCTTCCTGGGATAAATCCTTTCTGGTCTGCATGGATCCACTCTACTATTAAGTCTTTTATTCGGGTTGCTAACACTTTTGCATATAATTTTGTATTAGCATTTAACAGTGCTATTGGTCTATAACTGGAGCGTCTTTCCTGTCCTTAGGTAGTACCGTTGTATGAGCCTGCATCTCATCTCACTTTCTCCTATCCCATTCATATATGTGCAAAGTTTTAGGACTAATATTTCCTTAAACCTCCTATAGTAGCGGGTAGTATACCCATCCGGTCCTGGGCTTTTCCCAGTCAGAGAATTTTTTTAATTGCCTCCACTATCTCCTTCTGAGAGAATGGCATCTCTAGTACTGCTGGTTTTTCAGTTGCTAGTTTAGGTAATTTTGATTTTTTTTATGTATTTTTGTATCTTTTGTTTTCTATGTTGTTCTTCTTGTGATACCTTTTTCCATACATTGTATAAAGTGTTGTAGTAGCTTTGAAATGCTTTAGCTATTTCTGTTGTTGAATGAACCATTCCCCCCTTATTATTTTTCTATGTAGTTATTTGATTTTTTGTGCTTTAATATTCTTGCTAAATATTTTCCTGGTTTATTTCCCCATTTATATCTTTCCCTAGCAACTCTGTTGAAACTATGCCTAGTCTCTTCCTCCAACAGCTCCCTGTTTGTCGCTTTTTAATACTAGGGCTTTTTGTATCCCATTCTCCATATTTTTTTTTTTATGTTTCTGTTCTAACTCTTGTATCTCGGTTAATAAACTATTCAGAAGTGTAGTTCGTTTCTTTTTTTTTCCTTGGAGCCTATTGAGATAAGTATTCCTCTAATATATGTTTTATGGGCCTCCCATGTGGTAGCTACGGAAATGTCTGGGGTTTTGTTCTCTATGCTTTTTCCTACTTCTTTGTCCTGTATCAGATCTTCATTTATTCTCCAGATATTTTCTCTGAGACCCTGGAAGTTTTATTTCCGTAATAACTGGGGCATGGTCAGATATGGTCATTATCCCTATTGATGTGCTAACTACTGCTTCAATCAACCTGTGTTCTATTATTAATATATAATCTAGTCTTGAGTAAATAGAGTGCACTGAGAAAAGAAAGGAATAACCTCTCTCCCCAGGGTGTTGAATTCTCCAAGCGTCTACCAATTGACATTGAAAAAGCTTGTTCCTTACTCTCCTGAGTTGATATCCTCCCATCACCCGTGCACTCGAAGTACAGTCTAGAGTTGGTCCATGCAGAAACTAAAATCCCCTGCTAGAAACAAGTTACCTTCTTTTAGATGTCAGCTGATCTAATATTTTTCACAAGTACCATCTCGAGTTAATATTTGGGCAGTAGATGTTTGCTAAAGTACATTCCATTCCATGTAGTTGTCCCTTCAGGAAAATACATTGGCCTTCTGGGTCAGCTAATCTCTCAAGGGAAAACCTCACGTCCTTAGCTAAGCCAATTGCTACCCCCTTTGTTCTCTTGGTTGGGGAGTCCCCATTTTGGATAATATTTTGAATATATTTTCATGTTTGTATTTTATGCAATGTATGTCTCCTGTAGAAATACCATACTGGTGAAGTTACGTCCAAGATCTAATACCTAATGTCTTTTAGTTGGCGCGTTTAATTCTCTGACATTATATGTCAGTAATTTGAAAGAATTCATATTGTTTTTTCTTTCCCCTCTCGCCTGCTGTAGTTTAGTGCCTCTCCTTCCCCCACTCAGCCTAAGCTCCTCCAAGAGACTTCTGGCAAGGGTTTCAAATGAAATTCAGTAGGAAAGACGACCTTGACAAATATTACCATGGAGATGACACTACATTGTTTTCCCCATCCCACCCACTCCCCCTCCTCTACCATTGGTATGACGGTAATCTGACCGTTTTATGGTCTTGAAGTAGTTGGAAGGTTTACTCATTGGCACTCCTTATCTTCTACTCCCTTTCCTCAGGGTGATGCTCTATTTGCCTGCTTGTGAACTTCTTTCTTCCCCTCTCAGGTAAGCGATGTCTGGGCCCAGCTAGGCTACCATCCAAACTCACTCGAACACCTTCCTGTCCCTTCCTACCCCACATCCCAGTTCCCCACCACACCCAACCCAACAGCCCCCACCCGCCCACTCTAAACCACTTCAGCCCGGGAAGGTTTTATCCCCTTCCTGACCAGGCCCTATTTTGTGATTCGGCACTGCGTTACTTTAACGGACAATTGCGCGGCCGTGCGATGCTGTACCCAAAAAAAATGTACGTCCTTTTTTCCCACAAATAGAGCTTTCTTTTGGTGGTATTTGATCACCTGTGCGATTTTTATTTTATGCGCTATAAACAAAGAAATAGCAACAATTGTGAAAAAAAAACAATATTTTTCACATTCTGCTATAGGACATTCCCCAAAAAAAAAAAAAATTTAAAAATCTAAATTTTTTTATGTTTTAGGCCAGTTCGTTTTCGGCTACATATTTTTGAAAAAATCGCAATAAGCGTATTTTGATTGGTGTGCATATAAGTTATCACGTCTACTAATTACAGGGAAAGATTTATGTCATTTTTATTGTTTTTTTTTTTTTTTACTAGTAATGGCGGCGATCTGCGATTTTTATCGGTTGTAGGAAAAGAATTAGCCGCACATCCAGGGATTCCACTAGGTTTTAAATACCTTTATTTCCAAAAGTTGCAAATGATGACACCAAAAACACCAGCATGAAGTCTCGTAGACGCGTTTCACACATACATCTTGTGCTTAATCATTACAATGACTGTAGCTGACTATAGATCTTAAATAGACCGCCCCAATGAAAACAGGTGTACCGGGGGCGGTAACAATCAGCAGTTGTGCACAACTCAATTAATCACCTAGCCTCAGCCCCAAAGGGCATCTCAGTGGTGATTTAAATATAAGAATCAAGCTGAAGTTCCAGCCCATCGTGTGTACCGTGAACTCACCCATACACACAAAGACCTGGACCGACAATCACATAGATTTTCGGTCCAGGGACTGCTATATTGCGGTGGACAGATCGGAACCCTGACATTTTTGGGGGTACCAGTGACATTACTACAGTAATCAGGGAAATGTAAAGGTTATGTATGCAACCTAGGGTATTGTGTTACCATAATCCCTGAACAGTTTGATTTAGAGAAAACCCCCTTGGGTAGATGGGACTTTAAAGGTAACAGATTTGTGAACCATATTTCAAAAATGTAATACAGTGTAATAAAATATTTTTTATTGAAATGTTGATTGCAAAGAGCTCTCAACAAAATAGCAATTCCTCAAATTTGAACATTTGAATACAATACATGCAGCCAGATAACATACTGGCTTATCAAAAACATTACATAGATATAAAAACATGTAGTGCTACTTATAGGAGTGGTGGATAATCCAACCCGTTTCGATAAATGTACAAATTAATGATATACAGATCTTCATCAGGGATTTTGACTCCACTCCTGGCGTCCTAGCACCCCGCTAAGTTCCTCTTCCAATGTACGTCCTATATCCTCAGACTGAAGCTAGAGCCATGTACAAGTAATTCATGTTTCCTATTCCAGTGAAGAGATTGTCCGCCTATAGCGTGTCCCCGCACACTAGCGGGGTGCTAGGACGCCAGGAGTGGAGTCAAAATCCCTTATAAAGATCTGTATATCTGTATGACGTGGTACTACATGACTGTGCGCAGCCGAGCCACCCTGCCGCAGTAGTATTACGGTGGGCAGTCAACAAGTGGTTAATCAGCTCTGAAGTTCAGTTTCTTTTCTTTGAGGCTAACCACCACTGTTCCTCATCTTGTATTATCTCCTTTGATTCATCCTTCTCATACGAGCCTGTCATTTTTAGTATAGAGATATCCAGTTTTCCACAGAAATCCTGAGTTTCCTCTGGGAATCCTAATTCTGCTGTGCGTCTGTCCCTTCTGGCTATCAAGCAGGCTAGGAAGCCCCAAGTTGTACCTTATTCCTTGTTATTGCAACGATTCCCAGAATGGTCTCAATAGCCTCCTTCTTAACGTGGCCTGTGATAAATCTGAGAAAATCTGTATATTATCGCTTTCATAGTTTATGGATGGCTTTCTTTTCAAGCTCTTCCAGATCTGGGCCTTTTCTATAACTCTGGAATCTTATAAGAACGTCTCTGGGAGAATCCGCTGAGATATTTCTTGGTCTATTAAGCCAATGTACTCTCTCAATCATTATTTGATCCGATTCGCCTCTACCTAACAGCGGGTTAAAAATTCTTCTTATTTTATCAGGTAAGTTCTCGACATGTGTCTGTTCTGGTAGTCCACGTATTCTCAAATTCTTCCTCCTGCTCCTATTTTCTTGATCTTCCATTTTATAAGCGAGACTTCTATGTTCCGTTTTCAGCTCTTTCACCTCTCTTTTTAGATATTTTATTATCTGTATCTACAGTGGGGATCGAAAGTTTGGGCACCCCAGGTAAAAATTTGTATTAATGTGCATAAAGAAGCCAAGGAAAGATGGAAAAATCTCCAAAAGGCATCACATTACAGATTAGACATTCTTATAATAGGTCAACAAAAGTTAGATTTTATTTCCATCATTGACACTTTCAAAATTACAGAAAACAAAAAAATGGCGTCTGCAAAAGTTTGGGCACCCTGCAGAATTTATAGCATGCACTGCCCCCTTTGCAAGGCTGAGACCTGCCAGTGTCATGGATTGTTCTCAATCATCATCTGGGAAGACCAGGTGATGTCAATCTCAAAGGTTTTAAATGCCCAGACTCCTCTGACCTTGCCCCAACAATCAGCACCATGGGATCTTCTAAGCAGTTGTCTAGAAAACTGAAACTGAAAATAGTTGACGATCACAAAGCTGGAGAAGGATATAAAGCAGATAGCAAAGCGTTTTCAGATGTCAATATCCTCTGTTTGGAATGTAATTAAGAAATGGCAGTCATCAGGAACAGTGGAAGTTAAAGCAAGATCTGGAAGACCAAGAAAAATATCAGACAGAACAGCTCGCAGGATTGTGAGAAAAACAATTCAAAACCCACGTTTAACTGCACGATCCCTCCAGAAAGATCTGGCAGACACTGGAGTTGTGGAACACTATTCTGCTATAAAGAGATACTTGTACAAATATGGTCTTCATGGAAGAGTCATCAGAAGAAAACCTCTTCTACGTCCTCCCCACAAAAATCAGTGTTTGAACTTTGCAAATGAACATATAGACAAGCCTGATGCATTTTGGAAACCAGTTCTGTGGACCGATGAGGTTAAAATTGAACTTTTTGGCCGCAATGAGCAAAGGTACTTTTGGAGAAGAAGGGGCACAGAATTGAATGAAAAGAACCTCTGTCCAACTGTTAAGCATGGGGGTGGATCAATCATGCTTTGGGGTTGTATTGCAGCCAGTGGCACAGGGAACATCTCACGAGTAGAAGGAAAAATGGATTCAATAAAATTTCAGCAAATTTTGGATGGTAACTTAATGCCATATGTGAAAAAGCTGAAGTTAAAGAGAGGATGGCTTCTACAAATGGATAATGATCCTAAACACACCTCAAAATCCACAGGGGATTACATCAAGAGGCGTAAACTGAAGGTTTTGCGATGGCCTTCACAATCTCCTGACCTCAACATAATTGAAAATCTATGGATAGACCTTAAAAGAGCAGTGTGTGACAGCCCAGAAATCTCAAAGAACTGGAAGACTTTTGTAAGGAAGAATGGGCAAAGATACCTCAAGCAAGAATTGAAAGACTCTTGGCTGGCTACAAAAAGCGTTTACAAGCTGTGATACTTGCCAAAGGGGGCAGTGCAAGATATTAACCCTGCATGGTGCCCAAACTTTTGCAGACGCCATTTTTTTGTTTTCTGTTATTTTGAAAGTGTAAATGATGGAAATAAAATCTAACTTTTGTTGACATATTATAAGAATGTCTAATCTGTAATTTGATGCCTTTTGGAGATTTTTCCATCTTTCCTTGGCTTCTTTATGCACATTAATACAATTTTTACCTGAGGTGCCCAAACTTTCGATCCCCACTGTAACTGTCTTGTCTCTTTTCCAGATCTTCAACTCATGATAGTAAATGAACCAAATATTTGCGAATTGTTGGTAATTACATTTTTTGGGATTTTTCAAATACTGCGAGCATGACAGCCAATTCCCCCTTTGTGGGCAGTTGGTTGCTTGACGTTTGTTCTGCATTTTGATATATCCCAACGTCAATATCTGGTGTTTGTTATGATCCAATTTGTTCCACTGGAGCCAGCCCTAATGATGTCCTGTTTAGGCCACTTTTTTCTTCCCTTTATTTCTGCTTGTTTCAAACGGGTTCCTTGTGGTTTATCTAGAGGTATTTTTTCTATGCTATCTTCATGTAGGATACATTTTTTGATTGTACCAGGCGCTTACTTTGGGCGACTTTGTAGTCGCACCGCCCCTTGCTGACTTGCCTCTCATACTTCGGCTTGTACTATCCCCCTTGATGTTTTGTAACCCCTTAAGAAATCGCAAGGGCTATCCCGGAGTTGCGAAAGAGTCACAACAGCAAATAAACAATTATATCCAGGAGTGTTACATGTAATGAGATATTAGATGGCAATAGCTTTAAAAAAAAAAAAAAAGTGGAGAATACAGTGAGAAAAGAAAGCAAAAATGAGATCACACACAGAGGGGAGACCAAAAAAAAAAAAGAGAGAAGAAGATAGATCTCACCATGCTGTAGGCAAGGTCCGCGAGGGCGGAATGGCTGTCAGCCCGGCTAGTTCATCACTGCTCTAGTTCTGCGTCCAGAATCCAAGCCGCAGGAGGGCTGGCTGTCTCTTCTCCCCTCTGGAGGGCTCTGTTTGGACTCCCGAGCCTTATCTCCTGGTGTAGGCTGTTCCTCAGCAAGCTGCCACTCCGAAAATAAACAGGCAGATGACAGGTGTACCAGCTATCCCCTCCTTTCCCATGCAGCGTACTCCCGGGATTCCAGCCTGCGCTTCCTTCCACGGCCAAACCCGCCATGACCTCCCCCCTACACGGAGGCCAATCGGTAGAGCAATATTGCAGGCTGAGTCGGGGGGGGGGGGAATACTCTTCCTCCCAGGCTGTAGGGCCCTGTACAAGCCTGTGGCTCCAGCTGACCGAGCCGCGGCACACATCCTAGCTCCATCTGATTATGGTCCGAGGGGCCAAGGCAGACAAGGAAAGCAGCCACCAGCCGGCCTGAGTGGGGGCAGGGAGCGGGGGGCGGTGAAGCGAGGTAACTAGGGCATGGAGCTCTATTGCTTCATGATGGATAGCGCCACTGCTATCCCAATGTTCACGCTCGCACCATACAGGCTCCTCCCCCAGATTTGACCCAATTCCTATACAGTTTGATTCTCATTTGTCTGTTTTTTTTTCTTTTATATGCTTAAGAATTTACTAGTTGTAGTGCCTGACACTAAATTCATCACACAACTTAACATCAAAATTTCCCCTTATGTCTAGTGTTAATCTGTCTGTCAACCTTCATCCATCCTGCTGAAATAGATAGCTGTTGCTCTAGCTATTTAATCTGCACGATTCTTATTCCCCGTGGACTTTTTGGAAATCCTGTTACACATTGTGGATCCCTGTCCACTTTAACATTTTATCTAAAGGCTAAGTATAGGCAGAACTGCAACTTTGGTTCAAATATTTTCACTATTCTTCCCTTTCTTATCTATAACACTCCGATAGGCAGTAGACAGTGATGACATACCATATAACCACCAATCAATACAGATCGATTAAGGGGAGTAAAATAGGTACCCTTTATCCCAAAAATGCCTTACCGATCAAGGAAGTCTAATAACCCAAATGTAAGCAAAAGGCTTACCTCAGCCGGCTGATTACCAGAAATTCCTGGACCATCTGGATTCTCAGGGACACCTGTAAATTTCCACCTAGGCAAGGCTCGTCATCTGTTCTGGACATTTTATAGATTGAGTGCAGTGTGCAATACATACAAAATACAATAATATACAGGATGTACAAATTTCCTTTACAGTAACATCATTCTTTTTTGTTGCAATACTCACTTACTTTGTAGTTCATTTTATTTGATGTTATTACTGACTAGCTTCTCTTCTGTAATACATTTTCTTTTTCTTTTATGCAGCACAGTGGTTTGGTTTTCCTTATTAATATTCTTTTAATGAACGAGATACAACAAGGCCTGATTTTGACATAAATATTATATTTACTGTATAATACCAGATAGGATCAAAGGAATAAGTGAGATAGTAAATTAGCCAAAACAACACAAATTTCCTGCATGTGCTGCATGTCTAAATAGTCCAATTTCCAAATACCTGTTGGATAGTTGCCAACAGTCCTGAATTGCCTGGGACATTGATGAATTCTAAGCAGCTGTCTCGAAATTCTCTTGGCCCAGGCAGAGTCCCAAAAACCCTTTGTCCCGGACAGCTGCTGGGCTAGTTGCACAACATTATCACACACTGCTGGGGGCACAGAACCAATCCCTCCCCTGGTCCTACCTCCTCTCCCATCAGTAGTAGAACAGCTCAGGCAGCTCCAGTACACAGGACACTCACTCACCAATGCGAGGAGGTCAGGTGGAGCTTGCCTCTTCGTCATTGAATGGGTCTCGTGAAGGGGGCGTGGCCAGACTCAGAGGGGTGAAGATGAATATGCCAGTCCGCTTGAGCTTTGGACTGCAACAGGCGTGAGGCTGGAGTGCACCCGACCAGACCTATGTTGCTTGCTGCAAGTTAGGCTCTTTCTACATCCCCATCTCCGGGGGAACATCATGATGGCTGGGCTCTCTGTGTGTTTTTTTTTTTTTTGGTTGGGGGGGGGGGGCAGCAGCCATTTAGGGTGTCTATCTCATGGGGATGGCTCAGTTATCACCATTAGAGATGGCCTTGCGGTTCGCCCGGTGGTCGTTTCGCGGCGAACTTTGCTTGTTCGCTACCCGCCAAATTTTCGGACACATAGTGTCGTTCACGGTGGCCATATTTGTTTACATTGGGGAGAACTTTGACCCATGACACAGCCATCAGGTGGAACGGGGAAGCCAATTGAAATATTCCAGCACATGGACAGTCCTGATACCCTATAAATAGACCTGACCTGGCGGCCATTTCACATTCCGTTTTCTGCCAGTGCAGGGAGAGGTCTGCTGTCACTGTGCTCATTGGGGAGAGTTTGCTAGACACATATAGCGCTGTGAAGATCCACAAAAGCCCTTTTCAGGGCTGGTATTTCGGTATAGGCCTTCTACAGTCTCTTTTTAGGTTAGGGACAGGTATCCTGTGGTTGCTTTAGGGGCAGTTAGAGATCGGCTGCAGTCACAAATCGCTCTGTCAATGTCCACAAAAGTCCTTCTCAGGGCTGGTATTTCGGTATAGGTCTAGTATCTTTAGAGCTTAGGGAGAGGTATCCTGTGGTTGCTGTAGGGGCAGTTAGAGATCGGCTGCAGTCGCACAGAAATCGCTTTGTCAATGTCCACAAAAGTAATTTAAAATGCTTCAATGTCGTTTTAAGGTCTATTACAGTCTCTTTAACATGAGGGACAGGTATCCTGTGGTTGCTTTAGGGGCAGTTAGATATCGGCTGCAGTCGCACAGAAATCGCTTTGTCAATGTCACTGACTGACAGTGCTCAGTGACTGCCTGACCATGCTCAGTGACTGACTGTGCTCAGTGACTGACTGTGCTCTGCGACGACTATCTGCGCCCCTTGACTGACTGTGCCCCTTGACTGACTGTGCCCCTTGACTGACTATACTCTGCGACTGATAGTTCTCTGTGACTGACTGCTCTGTCTTAGCGACTGGTGAGTACCCCAGGTTTAGTACCAGATAGGAGTAGAGTAGGTAAGGAATTGTAGGTTGTTACTAATTATCCCCATAGAGTAGAGGGTAATAATGTCCAACAGGATTGGGGATGCCACTCAGTGCACTTCTTGCTGCATGTATGCGTTCCTTGATGAACCAATCAAGGGCGAGTACTGCTGTGCAAGATGTGTGCGACTTGTTTCTCTGGAAACCCAGATACTGGATCTAGAAAACATAGTGGCAACACTGCGTAGCATCAACAACCTGGAAAGGAGCTTGGACATTACCCATCAGGCGCTGGCAGGGGCTGGCATAGAGGAGGGAGGAGTAGAGGAGACGCAGGCATCAGAGGTAGGCAGTTGGGTGACTTTTAGGAAGGGTAGAGGGATGAGTGCCAGGGAGGCCAGTCCTGAGTTGGTACACCCTAACAAATTTGCCAAGTTGCAGGTTGAGGGGGATATCCGCTCAGGGGAGGCAGTGCTGTAGCAGGCGCCGTCCCCCAGCTGCCAGGGGAGTGGCAGCTCCAGGAAGAAGATTCAGGAAAGGTTAGACAGGTTGTGGTAATGGGGGACTCAATCATCAAGAGGACAGGAAAGGCAATCTGTCAAAACTTTCGCGGTAGCCGGACAGTATGTTGTTTACCGGGCGCTCGATGTTCGGCACATCGCGGATCGGGTAGACAGATTATTGGGTGGGGCTGGGGATGACCCAACGGTCATGGTGCATGTGGGCACTAATGACCAAGTAAGAGGAAGGTGGAGGAACCTAAAGAACAATTTCAGGGACTAGATTGAGGAATAGGACCTCCAAGGTGGTTTTCTCTGAAATACTGCCGGTACCTCGAGCCACACAGGAGAGGCAGAAGGAGATTAGGGAACTTAACAAGTGGCTGAGGAATTGGTGTAGGAAGGAGGGGTTTGGGTTCATGGAGAACTGGGCTGACTTCTCAGTCGGCTACCGGCTCTTTAGTAAGGATGGGCTGCACCTTAATGGGGATGGTACAGCTCTTTTGGGGAGAAAGATGGCCACCAAGTTGGAGGGGCTTTTAAACTAGGAGACGGGGGGGGGAGGGCTCAGAAGTAGAGTCAGTCAGGAGGGAGCAAAGGACAGAAGGCAGTATTAGAGTCAACAGCGACAGTAGTTCCATAACATCAATGGGGGGGTCTGTGCGGCAAAACCTCAGACCGAACAGGAATAAAAATAATCACCATTCACTATCAACTTACACAAAACTGAGAGGGGTATATGCTAATGCCAGGAGCCTAGCTAATAAAATGGATTAGTTGGAAAAGTTAGTACATGATGAGGACATAGACCTTGTGGGAATAACGGAAACTTGGTTCGACCCCTCACATGACTGGCTGGCCAATATCCAAGGGTATTCGGTGTACCGGAAGGATAGGGCAGGAAAAAGAGGGGGTGGGGTATGTCTCTATGTCAAGAACAATGTAAGGGTGATAGAGAGGAGTGATATTACGGAAGGGATGAGTATGGAGTTAGAATCCGTATGGGTAGAACTCCACAGGGAAGAAGAAAAGAGAAAAGTAATTGTGGGGGTTTGCTATAGGCCACCCAACCAAAGGGAGGAGGTAGAGCTGGAATTTATATCACTATTGGGAAAAGTGGCAAAACTGGGATCAGTCATCGTATTGGGGGACTTCAATTATCCCGACATTGACTGGGAAGAGGGGACTACACACTCACAGAAGGCCCGTCTATTTATGGAAACCTTACAGGATAACTACATGTCTCAGTTGGTGGATTCTCCTACTAGAGAAAATGCAGTCCTGGATCTATTGATCACTAATGACTCAGACCTAATCTCGGAGGTAGGAGTCACGGACAACCTGGGCTCTAGCGATCACAGGATGATCACATTTAGCGTAAATAACAATATAACAAGGCAAGTGGGGAACTTAAGAACCCTAAACTTCAGAAGGGCAAACTTTGCCAAATTGTGCTCCATGATGAAAAGGGTAAACTGGGACCAAACCCTGGGAACACTGACCACGGAGGAAAAATGGGAATGCTAAAGGAACATATTAAACAAATGCATCTCGCATTGCATTCCTATGGGAAATAAATTTAGAAGAGACAAAGCAAAACCTGGCTGGCAAAACCGTAATGTTAAAAAACGTATTAAAAGAAAAAAATTGGCCTTCAAGAATTATAAACCAAAGGGCACAGTATCGGCTTTCAAGCAATACAAGGAGGCAAATAAGAAATGTAAATACGAAATCAAAATGGCTAAAATTAGCTTTGAGAGACAACTAGCCGAGGATAGTAAAATCAACCCAAAGAAATTCTTTAAATATATCAACAGCAAAAAAACTAGGGCAGAACATATTGCACACATAATTAATGATGATGGGAGGATGGTTACAGAGGACACTGAAAAGGCAACTGTGCTGAACGTCTTTTTCTCGTCAGTTTTTACCAGGGGATTGTACCAGGGGATTGGAGGAAAGCTAACGTGATACCGATATTCAAAAAAGGGCAGAGGCATGTCCCGGGAAATTACCGTATTTTCACGACTATAAGGCGCACCGGATTATAAGGCGCAGTATCAGTGAATGGTACATTTTCAAACTATTTTCATATATAAGGCGCACCGGATTATAAGGCGCACTTTTTTTTTGGAACGTTGATGAGCGCAAGGTTTACTGGCAGGTGCTTATCGCGAACCCTCGGATGACAGTTCTGGTGGATACATTATGCCAGGCATCCACTATCCACTGGCACACAGTGGCATAACTGGCCCGGCGTTGCCTCCCGGTCTTCGTAAAGGAGTGCTCTCCTTCTATCATCCACGTGATTCACAGTTTCGCCTTGAAGGAACGGTTGACACTTATGTCCAGTGGTTGCACCCCTTTGGTCAAACCATCCAGTTAACGGTAAATTTTCAAACTATTTTCATATATAAGGCGCACCGGATTATAAGGCGCACTGCCAGTTTTTGATCAAATTTTAGGATTTTTAGTGCGCCTTATAGTCCGAAAAATACGGTATAGGCCTGTCAGTCTGACATTGATAGTATGTAAACTTCTGGAGGGGATGATAAGGGACTATATTGTAGAGTTTGCTAAAGACAACAACATCATCAGCAGTAACTAGTAGGGATGATCGAACGGTTCAGGTCGACCATCGGTTCGGCCCGAACATTGGGTGTTCGAGGTTCGGCCGAATTTAGAACTTTTTGCCCAAAAAGTTCGGAATTCGGCAACCAGAACCGCCCAAAATGCAATGCTTCAGGAAATGGGCTTTAAAAGCCCGTGATTGGACCAGAACCATTAGCAAAAGCCAATTGAGGGGGCAGGAGAATGCTAGGAATGTGATTGGAGTGACTAGGGGGTCCCTAGACCAATCATTAGTGAATACGCCCCCCAGTATATAAGATCGCCCCCGCCAAATTCCTAGCAGTGTTATACTGGACATGGAAGAGAGTGGAAGCAGTTCTGTTAATTTTACTTTAAAAGTGTCATTTAGCTATTTTTAGTGAGAGGAAAGGGATATCTAGTGTAGTTAGAGTGATCCTTTACACTTAAGTTAGCTTCAAAAAATTAGTTTCTGTAGGGAAAGTATGAAGTGCCAGGGTGACCGTAATGTAGTGTAGGGGAAACTGACTGCCATGGCAGGCTGACCGACTGACCAAACCCTTCCATACCAGGGTGACCGTAATGTAGTGTAGGGGAAACTGACTGCCATGGCAGGCTGACCGACTGACCAAACCCTTCCATACCAGGGTGACCGTAATGTAGTGTAGGGGAAACTGACTGCCATGGCAGGCTGACCGACTGACCAAATCCTTCCATACCAGGGTGACCGTAATGTAGTGTAGGGGAAACTGACTGCCATGGCAGGCTGACCGACTGACCAAACCCTTCCATACCAGGGTGACCGTAATGTAGTGTAGGGGAAACTGACTGCCATGGCAGGCTGACCGACTGACCAAACCCTTCCTTACCAGGGTGACCGTAATGTAGTGTAGGGTGAACTGACAGTGACTGCCATGGCAGGGTGACCAAACCCTTCCATGTCAGGGTGACCGCAATAGAGAAATGATCATTTCTCTGAATAGCTTCGGAACACCATTATGTCTTCTCACCAGCAAGCATTTTTTATGCTGCAGGGGCTGCCACTGTCAGTGCTTTTTTGAGGACATGTTTGATGTCAGACATGACATCTGAACATGTGTATAGGGGGTATATATACACATATATGTCTGAATATATACCCCTAGACATATATAGGTGTGATAGTAGCAGAAATAAATGCTTGCGCTAATAAAATAATTTACAGTAATATATTTCTGCTACTATCACACCTATATATGTCTAGGGGTATATATTCAGACATATATGTGTATATATACCCCCTATACACATGTTCAGATGTTTTGCCTGCCTCAAAAGAACCCAAAAAAATGCTAAAAATACGCTAGCGTCAAAAAAAAAAATGCCCAGGTGTGTTTTTGCTGGCATTTTTTGGGGGGTTTTGGAGGCAGGCAAAACATCTGAACTTGAGCACAATACCACTATACAATTTTTAAGAACTTTTTTTTGTGTGATTAATAGTTAATGGGGCATGACCCAGAACCCTGGGCACTTTTTAGGGGCGTTTATTGGGTTTTAGGGCTTAAAAATGGTGTTTTTTGATTACCGAAGTTCGGGTCCCATTGATTTCAATGGGGTTCTGAAATCCGGGCCGAACTTTCGGGAAGTTCGGATGTTCTGGCCGAACCGAACTTTTCAAAAGTTCGATCATCCCTAGTAACCAGCACGGGTTTACAAATGGGTGTTCTTGTCAAACCAATCTCTTAACATTCTACGAGTAGGTGAGCTGTGAGCTAGATAGGGGGAGACCAGTGGATGTGGTGTACCTGGATTTCGCTAAGGCGTTTGATACAGTTCCCCAAAAACGCTTAATTTATAAAATAAGGTCTGCAGGCATCGACCGCAAGGTTTGCTCTTGGATACGGAACTGGCTAAATGGGCGTGTCCAAAGTGTGGTAATAAATAGCGCATACTCAGACTGGTCTGAGGTAGTAAGTGGGGTCCCCTAAGGCTGAGTCCTGGGACCAACCCTGTTCAATTTATTCATAAATAGCATTGAAGAAGGGATCAGTAGCTCTATATCAGTTTTTGCAGACGACACAAAATTGGGCAGGGCAATAACTGCACAGCATGAAGCAGATATCCTACAGAATGACCTGGACAAAATAACAGAGTGGGCAACGACATGGCAAATTAGGTTTAATGTGGAGAAGTGTAAGGTTTTGCACTTGGGGACTAAAAACATAAAAGCACAATACACTTTAGGGGGGGAACCTTTGGGGGAATCAAAAATGGAGAAGGATCCTGGAGTCCTGGTAGAGGATAGACTAAGCAATAGCATGCAATGTCAAGCGGCAGCTGCCAAAGCCAGCAGAATATTAGCATGCATAAAGAAAGGGATGTATTCCAGAGATAAAACTATAATCCTACCACTTTATAAAACTCTGGTCCGACCACATCTGGAGTATTCTGTCCAGTTCTGGTCGCCGGTCCTCAGGAGGGATGTGTTGGAGCTGGAGAAGGTCCAGAGAAGGGCAACTAAACTAATTAGGGGATTGGAGGACCTTAATTATGAAGAGCGTCTGCAATCGCTTGATTTATTCTCCCTGGAGAAGAGACGCCAGAGAGGGGACATGATAGCAATTTATAAATATCTCAATGGTGATCTCGGCATAGAAAAAAAGCTATTCAGCCGGAAGGACTGCATGAGGACTAGAGGGCATACAATGCGTCTGGAGGAGAAGCGTTTTAACCTCAGGCAACGAGGGGGGTTTTTACTGTTAGAGCTACAAGATTGTGGAATTCTCTACCACAAGAGGTGGTGTCTGCGGGAAGTATGGTGGCTTTCAAAAGACTCTTAGACGTACATCTCAAGAATCAGAACATTCAGGGGTATGCAAGATGATTATGGCCACACACACCTACACAGGTTGAACTCGATGGACTATTGTCTTTATTCAACCTGACCTACTATGTTACTATGTAACTATGTAATGTCCACAAAAGTCATGTAAAGGGCTGCAAATTTTTTGGTATTGCTGTGCAGTGCACTAAAAAGGGGGGTGGGGGGTGGGGGTTAATCCACAGTATAATATACTTTGTAGAAAGCATATTATAGTGGATTAGTACTATTATTGTGCACTGTGCAGCATTGTGACAGGTGTGGTGGTGAGACTGAGCGTTTCTGCAGCAACACTACACACAGTGACAAAAGCACTTATAATGTATTATAACTGGTGTGATAGACCAATTGCCCCCCCCCAATGCCACATATTGAAGTGGGGTGTAATCTGAGTAAACTTTTTCAAGTGTATTTGTGTCATGCAACAATATTGCCTAGTTTGCTGAGTGAAGTCTGGAAGACACTGCGCCAAACTCACTGGCCAATATTTTGAACTGGTGTGCTACACCAATGCCACATATTGAAGTGGGGTGTTATTTAACAGTATAATTTTCTAAGAGTGTATTTTAGTCCTGCAAACATTTGGCCTCTTTTGCTGTGTTTACTCTGCTACACACAGTGACAACAGATACTGCCCAATTATTTGTAGAACTGGTGTAATAAACCTGTGCCCCCCCCCCCAATGCCACATATTGAATTGAGGTGTTATTTAACAGTATACTTTTCTATGATTGTATTTTAGTCCTGAAAACATTTGGCCTCTTTTGCTGTGTTAACTCTGCTACACAGAGTGACAACAGTTACTGGCCAGTTATTTGTAGAACTGGCGGACTGACGGACCAGCAGATAGGGAGGAGAGGCAGGCAGAACTTGCATTGCAGAAGAGGTAGAAAGCAGACTGCAAATGTATCAGGAGTGAGCCATCAACCATGTACAGTCACATCTGGCGCTCCCAGGATGCCGGCACATGGCTCCGCAGTGTGGGCTTTTATTAATGTGTCCTTTGCTGACACCAGTGTTGCCATCTGCAGCCTTTGCAGTCAACTCATAAGTCGCGGTAAGCCCAACACTCACCTAGGGACAACCGCCTTAAGAAGGCACCTGAAATCCCATCACCAAGCCCAGTAGGAGCAAAACTGTCAGAGCCCACAAAGCCACACTCCATGCTCTCAACGTCCAGCCTCTTCTCCTTCTCCTCCCCCTTCTCCTGTCTCCTCACAGTTGTCCAACACTCCACCTTCCATGATGCCGTCGTCACGTTTTTCTGGAAAAAGGCAGGCTTCTGTGGCTCAAATGTTGGAGCGTAAAAAAAGGTGTCAGTTCAACCCATGTGAGCTCATGTTTGCGGCCTAAACAGGCCGCCAACAACTTGTGTATACAATGATTGCTGTACCTCTAGCAATCATATACTACATTCTTTACTGTCAGTTCAACCCATGTGAGCTCATGTTTGCGGCCTAAACAGCCCCCTACCAACTTGTGTATACTGTTAACGCCTACTGTACCTCTAGCCATCATATACTATGTTCTTTACTGTCAGTTTAACCCATGTGAGCTCAAGTTTGCGGCCTAAACAGCCTGCCACCAACTTGTGTATACTGTGAGTGAACGCCTACTGTACCTCTAGCAATCATATACTACTTTCTTTACTGTCAGTGTAACCCATGTGAGCTCATGTTTGTGGCCTAAACAGCCCGCCACCAACTTGTGTATACTGTGAATGCCTACTGTACCTCTAGCAATCATATACTACGTTCTTTACTGTCAGTTCAACCCATGTGAGCTCATGTTTGCGCCCTAAACAGCCCACCACCGACTTGTGTATACTGTGAGTGAACGCCTACTGTACCTCTAGCAATCATATACTACGTTCTTTACTGTCAGTTCAACCCATGTGAGCTTGTGTTTGCAGCCAAAACAGCCCGCCACCAACTTGTGTATACTGTAAACGCCTACTGTACCCCTAGCCATCATATACTATGTTCTTTACTGTCAGTTCAACCCATGTGAGCACATGTTTGCGGCCTAAACAGCCCGCCACCAATTTGTGTATACTGTGAACGCCTACTGTACCTATAGCCATCAAAAACTAAGTTTTTTGCTGTCAGTTTAAACCATGTGAGATAATTTTTGGAGCCTATCTGAGTATACTTTTACAAGTGTATTTGTGTCCTGCAACAATATTACCTCTTTTGCTGAATGAAGTCTGATACACGCAGTGCCAAACTCACTGGCCAATTTTTTGAACAACTGGTGTGATAAACCAGTGGCCCCCGAATACCACATATTGACGTGGAGTGTAATCTGAGTATACTTTCATAAGTGTATTTGTGTCCTGCAACAATATTGCCTCTTCTGCTGAGTTAAGTCTGGTACACACAGTGCCAAACTCACTGGCCAATTTTTTGAACAACTGGTATGATAAACCAGTGGCCCCCCAATACCACATATTGACGTGGGGTGTAATCTGAGTATACTTTCATAAGTGTATTTGTGTTCTGCAACAATATTGCCTCTTCTGCTGAGTTAAGTCTGGTACACACAGTGCCAAACTCACTGGCCAATTTTTTGAACAACTGGTGTGATAAACCAGTGGCCCCCCAATACCACATATTGAAGGGGGTGTTATTTAACAGTATACTTTTCTAAGATTGTATTTTAGTCCTGCAAAAACGTGGCCTCTTTTGCTGTGTTAACTGTGCTACACACATTGACAACAGATACTGGCCAATTATTTATAGAACTGGTGTGATAAACCTGTGGCCCCCCCAATACCACAGATTGAAGCGGGGTGTTATCTACACAGACACATGGTCTAGCAAACATGGGCAGGGAAGGTATATCACTTTTACTGCCCACTGGGTGAACCTTCTGACGGCCGTTAAGCATGCAACCCGTGGCACCCGTGTAGATTTAGTACCGCCACGGATTGCAAGCAGGCCTGCCTCTTCTTCTCCTCCTCCTCCATCCTCCCTCTCCTCCTCGTTTGACTCCTCCTCTTCCACTGCTACCGTCTCTTCTCCTGCGCCGCCCAAGATGCCCAGAACCTATTCCACATGTCAGATGAGACGTTGCTTGCCATGCTGTGTCTGTTGTGCCTGGAAGCCAAGAGCCACACTGGTCCTGCACTCCTTTCAGCTTTGCATTCACAGGCAGATCAGTGGCTGACACCGCTGAATTTGTCAGTTGGTAAAGTGGTGTGCGACAACGGTGCCAATCTGCTGAGCGCGCTGAAACAGGGCAAAATAACATGGCACACGTCCTGAACTTGGTGGTGCAGCGATTCGTTGCCAAATACCCTGGGGTCCAGGACGCCTTGCGGCAGGCCAGGAAAATCTCGGGTCATTTCCGAAGATCTTATACAGTCATGGCTCGCCTTGCTGAGATTCAGCGGCGACACATCCTGCCCAGCAGGCGTCTTATTTGTGACTGCCCGACGCGATGGAACTCAACGTTGCATATGCTCGATAGGCTGCTCCAGCAGAAACGTGCAGTTAATGACTACCTGTTCGAAATCGGCGGCAGGACAGGTTCTGGGGAGCTTGGGTTTTTTTCACCTCGCCAGTGGCTGCTCATGCGGGACGCATGCAGACTTCTGCAGCCATTCGATGAGATCACCAAACTGGTCAGTCGCGGCCAGTGCGCCATAAGTGACATCATACCTTACGCCTTCTTTCTGGAGCATGCATTGCATCGTGTCATTGATCAAGCCATCGAGGAGCAGGAGCAGGAAGATCAGGAAGTCGCAATGTTGAATGAATTCCCAGGGGGTGCTACTCCATCTGAGACAAATCAACAGCAGGAGTCTGAAGAGGAGGAGGATGGTGCTAGGGTGGAAGAGGAGGAGCAAGAAGAGCATGCTTTAAACCTTTCTGGGATCCCTTGTGTTATCCGTGGATGGGGGGAGGAGAACGAGGACGACATTATCATGGATGATGAGCTGGAAGCAGGCCACTATACCGCTTCCAGTTTAGTGGGAATGGGGACCTACATGCTGCAGTGTTTTAAGGGGGACCCCCGTATAAAACGCATAAAGGCCTAGGACCAGTAGTGAGTGGCAACGTACTTAGACCCCCGGTAAAAACACAAAATGGCGGAAATGTTACCACAATAACAGAGGGCGGTCAGAATGCAGCACTTCCAGGCCTTGCTGCGGGGAAATGCTGCATTCTGCTTTTGCGTGCACTGGCAGAGGCATTTCCAGTCACAGAGAGACAGTTGCAATCCAACAGCACCTGCAAGAAGAGGGCGGTTGGAAGATGTCTTGGTCACTTCAGATATGAGATCCTTCTTACAGCCGAACCATCGACAGCTGTACTCCCGATCCAGCATGAGGGAACGCCTAGACCGACAGGTGTCCAACTACATCGGGTTAACGGCCGATGTGGACGCTCTGAGGAGTGATGAACCCCTGGAGTACTGGGTGGGCAGGCTTGACCTCTGGCCAGAGCTTGCACAATTTGCAATGGAAATGTTGGCTTGCCCCCCATCCAGTGTCCAGTCTGAAAGGATGTTCAGCGCAGCAGGGGGGATCGTGACCGATAAGCGCACTCGCTTAGCTCAGGACAGCGTAGACAACCTCACATTTATAAAAATTAATGAGGCATGGATCTCTGAGGAATTCAACGGATGTGACCAGTAGACCAGGTTTCATCGAAATTCCTCCATCCACAACAATTCCTGGTCATTGGCTTCGCTACATACAGCGGCATAAAAGGCATTTCATGTCCATTGAATGGCAAATTCAATACAGGCCGACACTTACGGTTCTGTGTACTGTGAACGCCTACCATACCTCTAGCCATCAAAAACTAAGTTTTTTGCTGTCAGTTCAAACCATGTGAGCTAATTTTTGCAGCCTATACAGGCCGACACTTACTTCTGTATACTGTGTGAATGCCTAATGTACCTTCAGCCACAGAATACGTACTTAGCTGTCAGGTAAGCCCATGTGGGCTAATTTTTGGGGCCTATACAGGCCGACACTTACGGTTCTGTGTACTGTAAGTGTCCATACCATACCTCTAGCCATCAAAAAACTGAATTTTTGTAAAATCTTACCTGTAAAATTCCTTTCTCTGAGTCCTCCGACAGTCGCCGCCTCCTCTAAGTCATCACAATTGGGTATTGTCCACCTGTCCGTAGGACCAGCTAGGCATATAGACTTAGTCAAAAGACAAAAGGCATTAGCATATACACACCCACGGGGGCTGTCCCATCTGGCCAATACCCCCCCTGCATCACCACTCCCAACTCAGTTTGGTAGCATAGCAGTAGGTAATAAGAACCCCACAAAAGAGGGGCGGGGGCGGCAACTGTCGGAGGACTCAGAGAAAGGAATTTTACAGGTAAGATTTTACAAAAATTCCGTTTTCTCTTACGTCCTCCGACAGTCGCCGCCTCCTCTAAGTCATCACAATTGGGATGTCCCAAAGCAGTATAGACATGAGGGGTGGGAGACGCAACCATAGAAAAGGCAACGCAGTACCCACATCAGAGAAAGGAATCTTACATTCACTGTAAGAACCAACTGGGCAACAGAGAAAAAAACATGCTCAACAGGAGCAACAGCCCAGGAAAGCAAATGCCAACAGCCAGGGACCCAGAGAAAAAAACTCAAGGGTCCATCATGGCACAGCCGCACTGAGAACTTTGCGGCCAAAAGAAGCATCAGCTGATGCCAGAACGTCTACTTTGTAGAACTTGGAAAACGTGTGCACCGACGACCAAGTCGCCGCCTTGCACACCTGGGCCACCGAGGCCCGATACCAATAGGTCCAGGAAGTACTCAAAGACCTGGTAGAGTGTGCCCTAACAGGGAAGGGCGGAACCCGTTCCTTCAAGGCGTAAGCCTGTTCAATGGTCTGTCTGATCCATTTGGCAATAGTCGCTGCGGACGCAGCCATGCCCTTCCGAGGTCCCTCAGGAAGGACAAAGAGGGAATCCGTCTTCCGAAAGGACTCCGTAGACAACAGGTAAACCCTGATCGCCTTGACAACATCCAAGGAATGCAAGGCAATCTCCTTTGGATGTATCGGCTTCGAACAAAGTGAAGGCAGGACAATGTCCTCATTAAGGTGATAATCCGAGATCACCTTGAGAAGGAAGGATGGGGGTGGTTGCAAAACCACCTTATCCCTGTGAATTATCAAGTAAGGGGAGCGGCAAGACAACACCGCCAGCTCCGACACTCTGCGAGCCGAAGTGATCGCCACAAGAAAAGCAACTTTCTTCGACAGCAGAGGCAACGATATCTCCCTGATATATTCAAAGGGAGCCCGCTGCAACGCGGACAGGACCAAGTTCAAGTCCCATGGAGGTAAAGGCTCCTTTCTGGGAGGAGCCAAATATCGCACACCTTGAATGAATGTGCGCACCAAGGAATGAGACGCCACAGGGCGTTGGAAAAGGACCGCCAGTGCTGACACCTGGCCCTTTATTGTGGCCAGCGCCAGGCGCTGATCCACTCCAGACTGGAGGAAAGCCAAGATTCTCGACACCGAGTAAGAATGAGGGGAGAACCCCCTGGACTCACACCAGGTGAAGTAGGCCTTCCAGGTACGGTAATAGATCTTACCAGAGGAAGATTTCCTAGCCTTGATCAAGGTAGGGATAACCTCAGAGGATAGACCCTTGTCCTTCAAGACCTGGGTCTCAACAGCCAGGCCGTTAAAGCCAGCGACTGTAAAGCAGGATGGAAGATCGGACCTTGAGACAGGAGGTCTTCCCGCAGAGGCAGGCGCCACGAAGGTGCCACTGCCAGGCGAACAACGTCGGCGTACCAGGACCGGTGAGGCCAGTCCGGTGCCACCAGAATCACCATGTGCGGTTCAGAGGCCAATCTGCGAAGGAACCGGGATAGCAACTGAATCGGAGGAAAGGCGCACAGCAGACGATACTGATGCCAAGGGGCCACCAACGCATCCGAGGCGTCCGCCAACGGATCGCGCGGTCTTGCCACGAAGCTTTCCACCTTTCGGTTTAGCCGGGATGCGAACAGATCCACATCTGGGGATCCCCAATTCACACACAGCATCTGAAAGACCTTCGGGTGAAGGGACCAGCCCCCCTGGTCCAGGGTCTGGCGGCTCAGATAGTCGGCCTGCCAATTTTTCACACCCGGAATGTATCGCTCTTAGTTCCAGTACATTTATCGGGAGGGAGGATTCCTCCTCCGACCAAGTGCCCTGGGCAGATAGGTTGCCCAGGACTCCACCCCAGCCCGACAGGCTGGCGTCCGTGGTAACCACTGTCCACACCACAGGCCGGAAGGACTTGCCTTCCGCCACCGCGGAGGACTGGATCCACCACAGAAGAGCCAATCTGGTCTGGCGACTCAAGGAGACATCCAGATCCAAGGACTGAGGAAGTCTGTCCCACCTGGCCAGGATCTCCGTCTGGAGAGCCCGCGTGTGGAACTGGGCAAAGGGAATCGCCTCGAAGGCCGACACCATCAACCCCAGGCCGCGCATGCAGGTCCTGAGTGACGGGGACGCATTGTCCCTGAGGGACCTGAGTTCGTCCCGCAAAGTCCGGAGCTTGTCCTCCGGCAAGAATACCTTTGCCTGAGCAGAGTCCAGAACCATTCCCAGATAGGGAAGGCGAAGCGACGGAGACAACGCTGATTTCTGAATGTTGATGGTCCATCCGAACTCCTGGAGTGCCTGTACCGTAATGGACAGATCGCGCACAAGGTCCTGGCTGGCTCTCGATCTCAGAAGCAGATCGTCCAGGTACCCCAGGACCGCAATGCCCTGGGCCCGTAGCAGGCCCAGGACCGGTGCCAACACCTTGGTAAACACCCTTGGTGCCGAAGCGAGACCGAAAGGTAACGCCACAAACTGGTAGTGGTCCTCTGCAATAGCAAACCGAAGGTACCGCTGATGACCCTCGAAAATGGGGACGTGCAGGTACGCATCCTTCAGATCTATCGAAGCCAGGAATTCTCCCGGACTCAAGGAGGCTACAACCGAACGGAGAGACTCCATTCGAAACCTTCGAACACGCACGAAGCGGTTCAGTGCTTTCAGGTCCAGAATAGGAAGCACTTTGCCCTCCTTCCTGGGCACCCTGTACCCGATGGCGTGGGGGAGCCTCTATGCACGGATAAACCTCTGTCCTCATCTGACAGGGAGTGCCGTGAGCCAGGGACATGACGCTGCAGCACCGCAGACGAGTCCTGTGAGGTAGCCACCTCACGGCTGCATCCCTGCATCGAACAGGGATGGGTCGTTCTTAGTGCCAGGGCGAACCATAGTTGAACGCTCGATGGCGGGCTAGGGGTCCATCTGACCCTCAGTGCCCTGGAGAACCAGGGCGGCCAGTCCGAATCCCAGCACCGCATGATCCATCTTCATCCGAAGAATAAGCTAACACTAAAGCTGACAAAATAAACAGCTAGTAAAGTGAGAGAAAAAAACTGACATTTTCAAAAGAAAATCAAATAAAAGATCAGGAAGGCTGAGACAGAAGCCCCAGCACAAGGAAAGCCTAACTAGTCCTGATGCTAGGCAGATTAAAACTGAGTTGGGAGTGGTGATGCAGGGGGGGTATTGGCCAGATGGGACAGACCCCGTGGGTGTGTATATGCTAATGCCTTTTGACTAAGTCTATATGCCTAGCTGGTCCTACGGACAGGTGGACAATACCCAATTGTGAGGACTTAGAGGAGGCGGCGACTGTCGGAGGACGTAAGAGAAACTAAGTTTTTTTGCTGTCAGTTCAAACCATGTGAGGTAATTTTTGGAGCCTATACAGGCCGACACTTACGGTTCTGTGTACTGTGAACGCCTACCGTACCTCTAGCCATCAAAACTAAGTTTTTTGCTGTCAGTTCAAACCATGTGAGCTAATTTTTGGAGCCTATACAGGCCGACACTTACGGTTCTGTGTACTGTGAATGCTTACCGTACCTCTAGCCATCAAAAACTAAGTTTTTTGCTGTCAGTTCAAACCATGTGAGCTAATTTTTGCAGCCTATACAGGCCGACACTTGCTTCTGTATACTGTGTGAATGCCTAATGTACCTTCAGCCACAGAATACTACGTACTTAGCTGTCAGGTAAACCCATGTGGGCTACTTTTTGGTGCCCTTTATGGCCGACACTTATTTCTGTTACCTGTGAATGCCTAATGTACCTTCAGCCACAGAATACTACGTTCTTAGCTGTCAGGTAAACGCATGTGGACTAAATTTTGGGGCCTGGAATGGCCGACACTTCTTTATCCTGTGAATGCCTAATTTTTCAGACTGGAAATGAAAAACAATGGGTCTGTAAAGGTTCCGCCAAATTGTGGAATGGATGCGGACCCATTTTACAGATGTGTGAATGGACCCTATATGTATTAGACAATGTATTTACCGGCTGCTGTCAGTTCTGGCTGATTTATGAAAAAAAAATATATATTTTTTGCTGTAAAAAAAAAAACATTTAGGGCAAATTTTTTTAATTGCAATACTTCTGTTATGACATTGTCCATGTTCTGGGACTATTTGTGCACAGCTAGTACGTCTTTTGTGGCTGCAAATATGACCTAAAGGTTTTTAAAGTTTGCCTCCCATTAAAGTCAATGGGGCCCGCCGCGCACTTGCGGTTCACAGACTTTTGAGAAAATTTGCGGCTGGTGTTCGCGAACCGCCCCGGCCGATGTTCGTCCATCACTAATCACCATTCTACACACACATACCTACCTCTATCCTGTTATCTCCATCCTGCACACACACCCCTCTACCCTGTCATCTCCATCTTACAGAAACACAGTCGCCTCCATCCTTCACACACACCTCTATCCTGTCATCTCCATTCTGCACACACACACACTCTATCCTGTCATTTCAATCCTGCACACACACATCTTTCCTGTTATCTCCATCCTTCACACACACACACTGTAAGATTCTGGTACCTCTGGTACCCTTATTTTCCACTTTTCTTTCAAATATGCGTCCCACCTTTCTAATTAGGTGGTACGCATACACCTTTAAGACGGATGACGTCATCGCCGAGCGCCGCAGAGCGGCTATTTCAACCGCCGGCGTTCTCTCTCACATTGTTCGTTCAACCTGCCGTGTGTCCACATGCTTACAAGCTTGCCTTGCTACCGGAACCTACAGCTATTCTCTTTTACTTGGAAACAGACCGGAACCTCGCTACCGATCCCTGTATCTCGCTACTGGATCACTCCCTTACTACTGGACCCTTCTACTACTAACTTACTAGTGATAAGTACCCCACAGGGGAATCCTCCATAACCTTACTTACACTATCTACCTCTGCACATAAGGACTGTTACTATCTATGCATACTAATTCTATCATCTGCACTGTTACATAGATTGCTAGCTCTTGAGACTACTACCATCTATCCTTGCACTGGGTTAGTCTATCCTGTATTTGTCATCTGCTGTCCTTACCACCTATTACCATACTCGATTACTAACCTATCTGCATTCTACCTAACACCATCTAATACTCTCCTGAACATTTCTATCAAGTGCTTACCATCTCTGTCACTGTTCACACCTGTCCCTTCAGCACATCATCTTCATACTATCATATACATCCTATCACTCCAGGAACATCTTATTGAGTGTGTATATCTGTATGCTGAAGCTGACAGGCCCACAGTGATGAGTCTGGAGAGTTGGATCTGGTTATTCAACACATCTCTACATGACTACTGAGTGGAGATTCTGCAGCTGCAAATCCAGCCTACTACAAAAACGCAGGAGCGTTACAGATTGAACGAACCTAAAAATGGATTCAGCAGAATTACCCACTCAAGTGACACAATAAACACAACAAGTAAATGCATTAATGCTTGCTCTTACTGAAGTAAAAGAAGAAAATCAGACTCTGATACAGCAGGTAACCCGTCTTTCACGGCTCACTGCTGCTCAACCCCCTGAACCAAAAATAAACCCTCCTCTAGTGTTTACAGGTGATCGGAAAAAATTTTGTGAATTCAAAAACGCATGTCAATTGCTTTTTTTGTTAAAACCTCGTACATACCCTACTGATCAAATTAAAGTCTGTACCGTTATCTCATACTTAACGGGTGATCCACGGGCCTGGGCAGACTCTCTCTTTGAGAAAAATGATCAGCTTCTCAATTCCTATTCTTTATTCCTAGCGGAACTCGCTAGTTTATATGATGACCCCAACAGGCAGAGTACTGCTGATATTCAATTGAGGGCTTTAAAACAAGGAAGGAGACCTGTAGAAGACTTTGTAGCTGAGTTCAAAAGATGGACCCTTGATTCAGGGTGGAATGACACATCTCTGCGAACTCAATTCAGACTCGGGTTGTCAGAAGCTGTTAAAGACGAGCTCGCCCGAGCGGATTTACCTGGCACCTTGGATGCCTTAATACAACTCAGTATCAACATCGACAGGCGACTGCGTGAAAGAAGGGCTGAAAAAATGGGAATGCCATTGTCTAGTCCTTCTCGGATTTCAGCCGTTGACCCTACTCCCATGGAGGTAGGAACCATATGCCCACCTTTATCAACTACTGAACGAGCCAGAAGAAGATCCAATAACCTCTGCATGTACTGCGCATCCCCGGATCATTTGATAAGCGTCTGTCCCCTTGTCCGCAAAAAAGAGGGTGAGTGTTCACATGTCTTGCTAGGAGGATTAATGACTTCCTTTTCTAACCCCTATCTTTTTGTTCATTTGACATTGCAGTGGGACCAGACTAGGATTACCACCAAGGCTATGATCGACACCGGATCTTGTGGAAACTATATTGATACATGTTTTGTTACCTTAAATAAAATACCTATTATTTCAAAACCTAAACCTGTTTCTGTTAGTTTCATTAACGGTATTCCACTATCTTCTGGTCCAATCACCAACCAGACACAAGCACTCCTTGTCACTACTAACGAGTCTCATATGGAGACCACCACTTTTGATATACTATCTTCACCCCATTTTTCTATTATTTTGGGACTCCCCTGGTTACACACACATCAACCAATCATAGATTGGAAAAGGCGGACCCTGTCTTTCCCTTCTCACTATTGCGAGATTACGTGTCACCTCCCATCTTTTGGAAAGATCCTGTCTGTGGTGTCAGATGAGATTGCACCACTATGCTATCAGGACCTGTCCAAAGTATTCCTTGAAAAAAATGCTCAAGTGTTGCCTCCCCATAGGGATTATGATTGCACTATCGATCTACTCCCTAACAGCAAATTGCCTTTCGGTCATGTTTATCCTCTTTCTCAGGATGAACTTTCTCATCTCAAGGAATACTTGGATGAGAATTTGACAAAAGGTTTCATCAGACCCTCTACTTCTTCCACAGCTGCAGGACTTTTCTTTGTCCGCAATAAGGATTCAAGTCTTAGGCCTATTATCGATTATAGGCAATTAAATACGATTACAATAAAGGATCGCTATCCTTTACCGCTCATCCCTGAACTCATTGAACAAGTGCGTGGGGCTACTTACTTCTCTAAATTAGACCTGAAAGGGGCATACAACCTAATCCGAATCCGTGACGGAGATGAGTGGAAAACAGCATTCAGAACCAGATACGGATTATTCGAATATCTTGTGATGCCATTCGGGTTGTGTAATGCTCCCGCAGCTTTCCAAAGGTTCATAAACAACATCTTTAGAGACTTACTTGATGTCTGTGTTGTAGTATATCTGGACGATATACTTATCTATTCTCGATCTCTCTCTGAACATATAAAACATGTAAGACTTGTGTTATCCAGATTACTTGCACACAATCTATACGTGAAATTAAAAAAATGCCTATTTCATAAAGAAGAAATATTATTTCTAGGATACATCATATCCAAAACCGGAATTAAGATGGATATGAGCAAGATATCCTGTATTCTGGACTGGCCTATACCAACAACTCGTAAGGCATTACAGCGATTCCTTGGATTTTCAAACTTCTATAGGAAGTTCATCAAGAACTTTTCTGCCATTGTGAGACCTCTCACACAACTGACAAGTATAAAGAAACCATTCAAATGGTCAGAAGAAACAAATCGAGCTTTCTGCTTGTTAAAATCAAGCTTTACTTCTGCTCCCATACTACGCCATCCAGACCCATCCCTCCAATATATTCTGGAGGTAGATGCGTCAAATATGGCAGTAGGAGCAGTTCTCTCCCAATGACCAACAAATACTTCACCACTCCACCCAGTTGCTTTCTTTTCAAAATCATTAAGCAGCCCAGAGGTGAATTACCCAGTGGGTGAAAAGGAGTTGCTTGCCATAAAACTGGCACTGGAGAATTGGCGACATCTACTTGAGGGTACCCGGTTACCAATACTCATATATACAGATCATAAAAACCTTCAATACCTCCAGACTAACAAAACTCTTTCCCACCGGCAGGTACGATGGTCATTATTCTTCCTAAGATTCAACTTCTTAGTGACCTACACGCCTGCAGACAAAAATAAAAAAGCGGATGCGCTATCACGATTAACCGAAGATAACTGCGCTGAAATCCCTTCTATTCCTATAATACCCTATGAACGTATTATTGGGGTTGTTCGTTCCCTGAAGGAAGAGATTTTGCACAGTATAGGATTGGATTCACCTCCACCACAACTAAGTACTGATGCAGAAGGCTTCCTCTACTACAACGACAAACTTTACATAGCCCTACTATGCGCACCAAGATCTTGGAGTTATCACATGATGTGCCCATGGCAGGACATATGGGTATGATGAAAACCCTTAATTTGCTTACTAGGCAGTTTTGGTGGCCTGATATGAAGACGTCTGTACAAAAATTTGTATCTTCATGTGACATCTGTGCAAGGTCCAAAATTGACACTACAAAACCATCTGGTCTACTCTGCAGTCTACCAATACCCCAGGTTCCATGGGAGGTTGTATCCTTAGACTTTATAGTAGAACTACCACCTTCTAAAGGATTTAATACCATTCTAGTGTCAGTGGACCACCTGACAAAGATGGCACATTTCATCGCTATCCGTAGACTACCTTCATCCAAACAAACAGCGGAACTACTGATGAAACATGTGTTCAAGTTACACGGAATACCAAAGACTCTTTTATCAGACCGTGGTTCACAGTTCATCTCCAAATTTTGGCAAGCTCTTTGTCAAATATTACGGATTGAGCGAAAGCTCACTTCTCCCTACCACCCTCAGACCAACGGACAGACTGAAAGAGTCAACCAGTGTATAGAACAATATCTGCGTTGCTACACATCATACCTACAGGATGATTGGGTGGACCTTCTCCCTCTGGCGGAATTTGCTTATAACAACGCAACCCACAGTACTACTAAGCAAAGTCCGTTCTACTTGAACTATGGGTTTCATCCCACACTTCTTCCACCACGCATCCTACCATCAAGTAACCCAGTAGCCTCAGACTATCTTACCCAAATAAAGGACTCTCTGGGTTTACTATCTCACATGCCCACAGCCAACAAAAAAGGTACTACGACCTACGTAGAAGACCTTCTCCTCAGTATGCTATTGGGGACCTCGTTTGGCTATCGACAAGAAATTTAAGATTAAAGATCCCTAGCAAAAAGCTTGGACCTTTATTTCTGGGACCCTTCCCAATTAAGAAACTTATTGGAAAAGCTGCAGTACAGCTCACCTTACCAGCAGATCTCAAGATCCATCCCATCTTCCATGTGTCGCTACTGAAGCCCCATGTTCCTAATCAAGGAATAAGGCCTACCATCTTGCCTCCACCTCCAGTACAAGTTGAAGGCGGAGAAGAATATGTGATTAAGGAGATTTTGGATTCTCGTATCCACAGAGGAAGACTCCAGTATCTCATGAGATGGAAGAACTATGGACCCCAAGACGACACCTGGTTGGATACCACTGATGTTCACGCACCTAGACTTATACGAAGATTTCACTCGAAATACCTGGAGAAACCAGTGCTATAGGCCTTCCGGAGCCGGCCTTAAGGGGGGGGTACTGTAAGATTCTGGTACCTCTGGTACCCTTATTTTCCACTTTTCTTTCAAATATGGCGTTCGCGAACCGCCCCGGCCGATGTTCGTCCATCACTAATCACCATTCTACACACACATACCTACCTCTATCCTGTTATCTCCATCCTGTACACACACCCCTCTACCCTGTCATCTCCATCTTACAGAAACACAGTCGCCTCCATCCTTCACACACACCTCTATCCTGTCATCTCCATTCTGCACACACACACACTCTATCCTGTCATTTCAATCCTGCACACACACATCTTTCCTGTTATCTCCATCCTTCACACACACACACACTGTAAGATTCTGGTACCTCTGGTACCCTTATTTTCCACTTTTCTTTCAAATATGCGTCCCACCTTTCTAATTAGGTGGTACGCATACACCTTTAAGACGGATGACGTCATCGCCGAGCGCCGCAGAGCGGCTATTTCAACCGCCGGCGTTCTCTCTCACATTGTTCGTTCAACCTGCCGTGTGTCCACATGCTTACAAGCTTGCCTTGCTACCGGAACCTACAGCTATTCTCTTTTACTTGGAAACAGACCGGAACCTCGCTACCGATCCCTGTATCTCGCTACTGGATCACTCCCTTACTACTGGACCCTTCTACTACTAACTTACTAGTGATAAGTACCCCACAGGGGAATCCTCCATAACCTTACTTACACTATCTACCTCTGCACATAAGGACTGTTACTATCTATGCATACTAATTCTATCATCTGCACTGTTACATAGATTGCTAGCTCTTGAGACTACTACCATCTATCCTTGCACTGGGTTAGTCTATCCTGTATTTGTCATCTGCTGTCCTTACCACCTATTACCATACTCGATTACTAACCTATCTGCATTCTACCTAACACCATCTAATACTCTCCTGAACATTTCTATCAAGTGCTTACCATCTCTGTCACTGTTCACACCTGTCCCTTCAGCACATCATCTTCATACTATCATATACATCCTATCACTCCAGGAACATCTTATTGAGTGTGTATATCTGTATGCTGAAGCTGACAGGCCCACAGTGATGAGTCTGGAGAGTTGGATCTGGTTATTCAACACATCTCTACATGACTACTGAGTGGAGATTCTGCAGCTGCAAATCCAGCCTACTACAAAAACGCAGGAGTGTTACACACACACACACACAGTCATCTCCATCTTGCACACACATAGTACCGTCATCCTACACACACACAGTCATGTCCATCCTGCACACACACACACACACATGCAGTCATCTCCATCCTACACACATACCTCTATCCCATCATCTCCATCCTGCACACATACACCTACCTCTATCCTGTCCTCTACATCCTGCACACACACTTCTATCCTGTCATCTCCATCCTGCACATACACCTCTATCCTGTCATTTCCATCTTACACACACGCCTCTATCCTGTCATTTCCATCCTGCACACACGCCTCTATCCTGTCATTTCCATCCTGCACACACACCTCTATCCTATAATTTCCATCCTGCACACACGCCTCTATCCTGTCATTTCCATCTTACACACACGCCTCTATGCTGTCATTTCCATCCTGCACACGCGCCTCTATGCTGTCATTTCCATCCTGCACACACGCCTCTATGCTGTCATTTCCATCCTGCACACGCGCCTCTATCCTGTCATTTCCATCCTGCACACGCGCCTCTGTCCTGTCATTTCCATCCTGCACACGCACCTCTATCCTGTCATTTCCATCCTGCACACGCGCCCCTATCCTGTCATTTCCATCCTGCACACACGCCTCTATCCTGTCATTTCCATCCTGCACACACGCCTCTATCCTGTCATTTCCATCCTGCACACGCACCTCTATCATGTCATTTCCATCCTGCACACGCCTCTATCCTGTCATTTCCATCCTGCACACACGCCTCTATCCTGTCATTTCCATCCTGCACACGCCTCTATCCTGTCATTTCCATCCTGCACACGCCTCTATCCTGTCATTTCCATCCTGCACACGCCTCTATCCTGTCATTTCCATCCTGCACACGCGCCTCTATCCTGTCATTTCCATCCTGCACACGCGCCTCTATCCTGTCATTTCCATCCTGCACACGCGCCTCTATGCTGTCATTTCCATCCTGCACACGCGCCTCTATCCTGTCATTTCCATCCTGCACACGCGCCTCTATCCTGTCATTTCCATCCTGCACACGCGCCTCTATCCTGTCATTTCCATCCTGCACACACGCCTCTATCCTGTCATTTCCATCCTGCACACGCGCCTCTATCCTGTCATTTCCATCCTGCACACGCGCCTCTATCCTGTCATTTCCATCCTGCACACGCCTCTATCCTGTCATTTCCATCCTGCACACGCGCCCCTATCCTGTCATTTCCATCCTGCACACGCGCCTCTATCCTGTCATTTCCATCCTGCACACGCGCCTCTATCCTGTCATTTCCATCCTGCACACGCGCCTCTATCCTGTCATTTCCATCCTGCACACGCGCCTCTATCCTGTCATTTCCATCCTGCACACGCGCCTCTATCCTGTCATTTCCATCCTGCACACGCGCCTCTATCCTGTCATTTCCATCCTGCACACGCGCCTCTATCCTGTCATTTCCATCCTGCACACGCGCCTCTATCCTGTCATTTCCATCCTGCACACGCGCCTCTATCCTGTCATTTCCATCCTGCACACGCCTCTATCCTGTCATTTCCATCCTGCACACGCCTCTATCCTGTCATTTCCATCCTGCACACACGCCTCTATCCTGTCATTTCCATCCTGCACACACGCCTCTATCCTGTCATTTCCATCCTGCACACACGCCTCTATCCTGTCATTTCCATCCTGCACACGCCTCTATCCTGTCATTTCCATCCTGCACACGCCTCTATCCTGTCATTTCCATCCTGCACACGCCTCTATCCTGTCATTTCCATCCTGTCATTTCCATCCTGCACACACGCCTCTATCCTGTCATTTCCATCCTGCACACACGCCTCTATCCTGTCATTTCCATCCTGCACACACGCCTCTATCCTGTCATTTCCATCCTGCACACACGCCTCTATCCTGTCATTTCCATCCTGCACACACGCCTCTATCCTGTCATTTCCATCCTGCACACACGCCTCTATCCTGTCATTTCCATCCTGCACACGCCTCTATCCTGTCATTTCCATCCTGCACACACGACTCTATCATGTCATTTCCATCCTGCACACACGCCTCTATCCTGTCATTTCCATCCTGCGCCTGCACACACACACTTCTATCCTGTCATTTGCATCCTGCACACACACATACCTCAATCCTGTCATTTCCATGCTGGACACACAATCACCTCCATCCTGCAAATACACCTCTATTCTGTCATTTCCATCCTACACACACACACCTTCCTCTATTCTGTCATTTCCATCCTACACACACACACCTCTATCCTATAATCTCCATCCTGCGCACACACAAAGTCACCTCCATACTATCATCTCCATCCTGCTCACAAAAACACAGTTATCTCAATCCTGAACACGGGGACATACTAAAAAGAATGAGAGAAAGGAATGCCCATAGACTTTAACATGAAGATGGAATGCCCATAGAGAATAATGGAACAAAATGGAATGCCCATAGACAATAATGGTAAAAAAATTTTTTTCAATTAGCGACGGAACCTTTAGACATATCAAATAAATCTTTAACAAACACACTTTTCAATATCAGTGGCGATGTATAATATTCAGATTAGGTGGGATTATTATTGTTTTTTTTTTTTTTTTTTAATGACAAAGGTGAATGACAGAAGAGAATGCCCATAGAGTATAATGAGAAGAAAAATATGAACTCATTTGCAGGCAAATATGAGAAGCTCAGCAATTAATTCTTTCCCACAGGTATTTCTCAAGTAGAGTAGCAGATTATACGATTGACATTATTTGGGATTATAGCTGTTTTCCAAAGAATGACGTAAAAATGATAGAAGGGAATGCCCATAGAGAATAATGGGAAGCAAGTTGTGACCTGGAGTCAAAACCGTTAGACATATCAAACCAATCTTTGGCAGACATTCTCTCCACGTTCAGAGATTATGTTTGATTTTGAGATGAAGTGGGATTAGCATTGTTTTCTATGGAATGGCGAGGGTGAATGACAGAAGGGAATGCCCATAGAGTATAATGGGAAGTAAAATATAAACTCATTTGCAGGCAAATCTGAGAGACACAGCAATCTCACCTTTCCCACAGGTGTTCCTCAAGTAGAGTAGCAGATTGTAAGATTTACATTATTTGGGATTATAGCTGTTTTCCAAAGAATGATGTAAAAATGATAGAAAGGAATGCCCATAGAGAATAATGGGAAGCAAGTTGTGACCTGGAGTCAAAACTGTTAAAACATATCAAACCAATCTTTAGCAGACATTCTCTCCACGTTCAGAGATTATGATTATTTTGAAGTGAAGTAGGATTAACATTGTTTTCTATGGAATGGCAAGGGTGAATTACAGAAGGGAATGCCCATAGAGTATAATGGGAAGCAAAATATGAACTCATTTGCAGGCAAATATGAAAAGCTCAGCAATTTATTCTTTCC
Source organism: Pelophylax lessonae (assembly GCF_965119305.1). Classification (NCBI taxonomy): domain Eukaryota; kingdom Metazoa; phylum Chordata; class Amphibia; order Anura; family Ranidae; genus Pelophylax; species Pelophylax lessonae. The sequence goes on from NC_138768.1 coordinate 479,253,068, forward strand.
CACAGGTGTTCCCCAAGTAGAATAGCAGATTGTAAGATTGAAATTATTTGGGATTATAGCTGTTTTCTATGGAATGACAGATACATGATAGAGTGGAATGCCCATAGAGTATAATGGGAAGCAAGTTGTGTCCTGAGTTAGAACCATTACACGTATCTAGGGATGAGCTTCAAATACGAGTCGAGGCTAAGTTCGACTTAAACATCGCTCGTTCGTCGAATGATTAACAAATGTGCTTCTTCACGGGAAATTTGCGTTTCCCATAATGCGCGTGTGCAGCGCATTATGTGTTTGGCCAAAGCATGCACCCTGACCTCATGCTTTGGCCAATCAAATGATCTCTGCCATGATTGGACTAAAGCCAGGCTTGCCTTTAGCCAATCATGGCTCAGGGGCCAAGTTCACGCCCCAAACTACATAAAGGCTGTTCGCGAAGCCGCAGCGTGTAGTGTCATTGTGCAGGCGATGAGACAGGGACAGGCACGCGATTCAGGCAAGGAAAGAGTCGTTTTTTTTGAGTCAGACAGTGCAGAGAGACATTTCTAGCAGTGTAGGGAGGGCGAGGTTCCTGTGTGAGGTAGGGATAGATTGATTTTTTTACATCAGATACCAGTACTGTTTATCGGTCAGTTTCTGCAACATTCTAAAATTTTAGAGATCACTACAGATATCAGCCACAGTAACCTTTGCTCAGTTGTAGGATTTTTCTATAGGGGTGACATAATTGTTGGAATAGAGATCACTACAGATATCAGCCACAGTAACCATTGCTCAGTTGTGTATTTTACTAAAGGGGTCACATACCTGTAGGAATAGAGATCACTACAGATATCAGCCACAGTAACCTTTGCTCAGTTGTGGATTTTTCTATAGGGGTCACATACCTGTGGCAATAGAGATCACTACAGATATCAGCCACAGTAACCTTTGCTCAGTTGTAGATCTTTCTATAGGGATTACATACCTGTGGGAATAGAGATCACTACAGATATCAGCCACAGTAACCTTTGCTCAGTTGTGGATTTTTTTATAGGGATCACATACCTGTGGGAATAGAGATCACTACTGATATCAGCCACAGTATCCTTTGCTCAGTTGTGGATCTTTCTATAGGGATCACAGATCATCCATATATAGGATTATAGATTACATCAGATATCGGTGAAAATAGATATCAGTGTCATTGCGTACATCTATAACCACCACAGCTCATCTATAGGGCTATCAATTACATCATATCAGGTCACTGAGTATCTATTGGTCAGTTGCGTATACCCTATATTGATCTGTATCAACATAATGTCCGAAAGGCCGACAAGCAGAGGCCGACGCTCACAGGCCACGAAAAGAGGGCAAGCAGCCTCTGTGTCGATTGTGAAAAGTGATGGTCACAGTCGACATAGTGCATCCTCTGCAGGCGGGGCACGCCCGTCCTTTATTTTTCGGTGCTGCCAGTGCTATTCATCCACAAGATGTGGAAGAGTTGGTGGAGTGGATCAATAAGCCATCCTCATCCTCCTCTGACACCCACGCTCCCAGTAGTTTGCCTTCCACCGCAACTGCCAAAGCGGCCCATTCCACAGGCTCCTTCTCCACAGCTACTCCTTCAGTTGCCCCACCATCATGCATGGAGGAGTCACCTGAACTATTCGATCATAGTGTCAGTGACATGCTGAAGCATATTGCCAAGTTTGCTCCAGTGACGAGGAGGGAGGGGATGATGAGGTCACTGACTGCACTTGGGTGCCTGACAGGGGAGGAGGATGAACAACTGCAAAGAGGCAGGATGTGCTCCATTGGCCGGCCTAGCAGTAGCCAACCTATTGCGTCACAGCACAGAGCTCCACAGGTGCAGGGTGCAGCAAAATCCCTGCGGACTCCAAAAAGTTAATTAATGTGGGCTTTTTTCAGCACCTGTGCAGTAGACCGCAGCATTGCTGTTTGCAGCATCTGTCTAAAGTGGATCAAGTGCAGCCAGAACACCAGCCGCTTGGGCACCACATGCTTGACAAGGCATATGACTTCCTGCCATGCAGTCCATTGGCAACAGCACCTGAAAGAGGCACCAGATCAAAACAATCATAAATCACCTTGCTCCTCATCTGCAATCTCAAACCCTACTATACCTCATGCCTTCTCAAATACCAGCATTGAGAGGGATGATGGTATAGCAATGAGTGGCACAGAGACTAGCACCCAATCTGCTAGCAGTACACCACCGCTTGATTTGAGCAGCAGGCAAATTTCACTACCCCAGTATTTGAACCGTAGAAAGAAATACTGTCCCAGCCATCCACATGCTCACATGCTATCTTGGCCAAATTGCTAGCATTACATTTGCTGCCTTTTCAGCTGGTAGACTCGGCTCCCTTTCGGGAATTTGTGGAATGTATTGCACCACAGTGGCAGGCCCCAAAAAGGCATTACTTTTCACGTAAGGCCATTCCGGCTCCCTACCGTCATGTGGATTTTGGCCTCGTTGGACAAAGCGGTCAGCAGGTAGGTGCACATTACTGCTGACTCTTGGTCCAGCAGGCATGGACAGGGACGTTACATTTCTTTCACGGCGCACTAGATAACTCTGCTGGCAGCTGGGAAGGATACAGGACAGGGTTCGGGCTTGCAACTTGTTTTGCCACCACGCCTCCAAAAAGCTGGTGCTGGTTCTGCCACATCTGGCTACTTCACCACCACGCCGCCTCTTCCTCCATGGCCTCTTCTGCACAATTCTCCTCTGCAGCACCAGTGCTCCCGAAGCGTTCAAGGGACTACGCAAGCAGTCAGGCTAAAAGATGCCATGCTGTGCTTCAGTTGGTCTGTCTAGGGCAGGGATCCTCAAACTGCGGCCCTCCAGCTGTTGTGGAACTACACATCCCATGAAGCATTGTAAAACTCTGACATTCACAGATATGACTAAGCATGATGGGAATTGTAGTTCCTGAACATCTGGAGGGCCGTAGTTTGAAGACCCCTGGTCTAGGGGATAGGAGTCACACCGGTGCAGAGATTCTGTCAGCTCTGCAAGGGCAGGCTCAGAGATGGTTGACGCCACGGCAGCTTGAGCCAGGAATGGTTGTATGTGATAATGGCACCAACCTTCCCTCCGACAGGGACACTAGACATATGTTCCATGCTTGGCACAGTTTCTGAATCTGGTGGAGCAGCATTTCTTGAGCAGATACCCGGGCTTTCAAGGTCTCCTGAGGCAGGCCAGGAAAGTCTGTGACCATTTCCGCCGTTCGTTCAATGCCAGTGCTCGCTTATCTGACATTCAACAGGAATTCAACCTGCCCGCCAACCGAATCATTTGTGACATGCCCACCAGGTGGAACTCAACGTTGGCAATGCTGCAGCGGCTGCACACACAGCAGAGGGCCATCAATGAGTACCTGTGTGAGTATGGCACAAGGACAGGGTTAGGGAAGCTTGGCTTTTTCTCACCACACCAGTGGCTTTTGATTAAGGATGCATGCATCGTCCTGTCACCGTTTGAGGAGGCCACATGGATGGTGAGCCGGGACGATGCATGCATCAGTGACACTATCCTGCTAGTCTACCTGCTGGAGCACACACTGCGTGGAATCATGGACAGGGCACTTGAGGCAGAACAGCGGCAGGAAGAGGAGGACATATTTTCCTCACAAGGCCCCCTTTATGCAGATATCATTCCTGCAGGGCCACAAAACACACAGGAGGAAGAGGAGGATGAGGATTTCGGCAGCATGGATTTAGAGGAAGAGGATAGGATACAGCAGTCTTCAGGGGATGGTTTTGATTCCCCAGAAACCCCAGGAGTTGTACGTGGTTGGGGAGAGGTTGCTCCTGCTGACAATGTCATCCTTAGTGACCCAGAGGTCTCAGAAGCTTATGCGTCCTCCAACTTACGTTGCATGGGCTCCCTGATTCTGCAAAGCCTGTGAAAGGACCCGAGGATTCGTGCTATCAAGGAGAGGATAATTACTGGTTGGCAACCCTTCTTGATCCATGTTACAAGGGTAAAGTTGCAGAGCCCATCCTGCCTTCGCAGACAGAGCAGAGGATGAAACATCTTGAGGAGGCCTTGAAAAAAAAAATTGTGTACTGCCTTTGCAGAGTGTACCGCCTTTCCAGACACTGGGAGGTAAACATTCTCCGGACGTGTTTCTGAGGCATCGTTCAGTCAAAGGAGGAGCGGTGAAGGCGGCCGGCTGACCGATGCCTTTAAACAGTTCTTTTGTCCTCGCAGCACCCAGGGCTATTAGGTTTAAGCAACCATCGCCAATGTCTTAATCATATGGTGCATGATTGTCTAAGCGCAAGAGCAGACTTGGAGACCTTTCCAGCTGCGCATCCACTGGCTTACTTGGTCTTGAGGATGGACTACTGGCCAGAACTTGCTCAATATGCAATGGAGCTACTGGCCTGTCCTGCTTCCAGCATGCTTTCCGAATGGACGTTCAGTGCCGCTGGAGGTTTTGTGACGGACAAAAGAGTGCATCTGTCCACAGACTCTGTTGATCAGCTGACTTTCATCAAAATGAACCAGTCCTGGATCAACAAGAGCTATCATGCCCCTGATGCTGATGTAACTGATTGAATTTGCTAGGGGTCTGCCATCCCTTGAAGACTGCATATGCTGCCTATCCTATTCCTCTACCTTGATTCTGATAGCTTCCAACAATGTTTTTGTTTTAGGTCACTACCAACCCCCAAGGCCTAATTTATCTGCACTTGTATAACAGGTGCATACAATTTAAATGTTGTATGTCATTTTTAACAGCAGGCCCTGTGCCATGCTAACTGTGAGGGTTTACGGTGTTCAGGCACCACCAACGCCAAAGGCCCAATTTTTGGCACCTGTGTAGTACATACAATTTCAAATTTGTATGGAATTCTTACCAGCAGGTCCCATTCCTGCACCCAGCAAGAGTAACTGCAAAGCCTTAGTTACGGTGTTCAGGCACCACATACAGCAAAGGCCCAATTTTTGGCACTTGTATAGCATATGCGATTTCAAATTTGCATGGAATTCTTACCAGCAGGTCCCATTCCTGAACCCAGCAAGAGTAACTGCGAGGCCTTGTTTACGGGGTTCAGGCACCACATACAGCAAAGGCCCAATTTTTGGCACTTGTATAGCACATGCGATTTCAAATTTGTATGGAATTCTTACCAGCAGGTCCCATTCTTGCACCAAGCAAGAGTAACTGTGAGGCCTTGGTTACAGTGTTCAGGCACCACATACAGCAAAGGCCCAATTTTTTTTTCATTTTTATAGTTTCATTTTAAGCCTCATTAAAATCAGTAAATCAGTGCTCCTTTAAAAATAATAGTTTTTAAAAACTTTTTTTTCATTGCTACATGTTCCTCAGGTCAGGACCCGGACCCCCATTTTTTGGGGCAATAACTTGCATTTAAGCCTTCAAAATGAGGCCGTTAGATTTTCGAGGTTCGAGTCAAATAGACTTCAATGGGGTTTGTTTACTCGAACAAATCTTTCCTCTGTTCGCGGTGTTCTGGTGGGAACCGAACCGGGGGGTGTTCGGCTCATCACTGGACCTGAGAGACAAACACCAGTCCAGATCAAACACTTAGCAATATATTTATATATATTCGTTTATAGTAAATGAGAGTGACTGCAATGTACTTTGTAATATTATGGTATTCACTACAAAGCAACTTAGACTTAATATCCTCAGCTAATAACTGTTACTTCCTTTTTAGCTAGAAGAATCAGTCTAGCTAACTAGCATAAACACTCTAGAACTGGGGGCTCCCTTTAGGATTAACAAATGTAGTCACTACACTAGCAAGGCCTTGCGTTTCTTCGCTGGCAGTTGGAGCTCTTAATCACTTATTTAAGTGGTATTTGTAATCCACAAAGGGGTAGGTGTTATTAGGATCCTAAGGACAGATGTATGTTGTGTACAGTTATGTGTATACTTACAGGTTCCCAGAGATCACCAGCCACTTTCCTGCAACGTCCGTGTCCAGCAGTGATCTTCTTATCCTCTTGCAAGACCGCTCCCTGCAGTACTGTGTCACAGGCAATGATCCAAGCACACTCTGTATCAGGCCGCTCTCTGTCTCTCCAACTTCCACACCGGACCAGTCACCTCTCCATGACACCCGCTGTCCTCCTCAGTCAGGATGCGCTCTCCGCACTTTAGGCCTCACTCTCAGGCCTCTCTCCTGGTCAGTCTTTCTCAGCTGCTCTTCTCCACACACCCGCACTCCACAAGTTCCCCGAAGCAAGAGAAAACACACCTGACTCCGCCTCCAATTTGTCTCTCCTCCCATGATCCTCCGCTGATCCCTTAAAGCTCCCTGGAAGTGTGGTCCAGTCAATCCCTCAATGCATGGTCTCCGCCTTCTTTCAAACTAGATCCCCCATAATCCAGTTCATCACTCCATGGGAGAAATCCATCTTCCTTAATAAGTTCTTAAAGGAACAGCCGAACGTGACCTAAACCGCAACTCAGTACTATGACACAGTAATTCCGGCATGGCTACACTTACAATCTGCTAATTTACTTGAGGAACACCTGTAGCAAAGGTGAAATTACTGAGCTTCCCAGATTTGCCTACAAATGAGTTCATATTTTGCTTCCCATTATACTCTATGGTCATTCCCCTTTGTCATTCCATAGAAAACAATAATCCGATATTATTTCCATTTTATAATCTACTACTCTACTTGAGGAACACCTGTGGGAAAGGTGAAATTGCTGTGCTTCTCAGATTTGCCTGAAATCTAGTTCATATTTTGTTTCCCATTATATTCTATGGGCATTCTCTTCTGTCCTTTACCTTTGTCATTCCATAGAAAGCAATGCTAATCCCACTTCATCTCAATTTTAAACATCACCACTGAACGTGGAGAGTATTTCTGCTAAAGATTGATCTGATATGTCTAATGGTTTTGACTCCAGGTGACATCTTTCTTCCCATTATACTCTATGGGCATTCCTTTCTGTCATTCATCCTTGTCATTCCATAGAAAACAATAATAATCCCGCCTTCATCTCATTTTTAAACATCTCCACTGAAAGTGGAGAATACATCTGCCAATAATTTATTTGGTACGTTGAATGGTTCTGACTCCAGGTCACATCTTGGTTCTGATTATACTCTATGGGTATTCCTTACTGTCATTTATCTGTCATTCCATAGAAAACAGCTATAATCCCAAATAATTTCAATGTTACAATCTACTACTCTACTTGGGGAACACCTGTGGGAAAGGTGAAATTATTGTGCTTCTCAGATTTGCCTGAAATCTAGTTCATATTTTGCTTCCCATTATACTCTACGGGCATTCTTTTCTGTCCTTTACCTTTGTCATTCCATAGAAAGCAATGCTAATCCCACTTCATCTCAATTTTAAACATCACCACTGAACGTGGAGAGTATTTCTGCTAAGGAATGATCGGATATGACTAATGGTTTTGACTCTAGGTGAGCTCTTTCTTCCCATTATACTCTATGGGCATTCCCTTCTGTCATTCATCCTTGTCATTCCATAGAAAACAATAATAATCCAGCCTTCATCTCATTATTAAACATCTCCACTGAGAGTGGAGAATGCATCTGCCAATAATTTATTTGGTACGTTGAATGGTTCTGACTCCAGGTCACATCTTGGTTCCCATTATACTCTATGGGTATTCCCTTCTCTCATTCACCCTTTCCATTCCATAAGAAAAGAATGCTAATCCCACTTCACTTCAAAATTAAACATAATCTCTGAACATGGAGTGAATGTCTGCTACAGATTGCTTTGATATGTCTAATGGTTTTGACTCCAGGTCACATCTTGCTTTCCATTATTCTCAATGGGCATTCCATTCTATCATTAATCTGTCATTTACATAGAAAACAGCTAAAATATTAAATAATTTAATCTTAAAAACTGCTACTCTACTTAAGAAATACCTGTGGGAAAGAATAAATTGCCGTGCTTCTCAGATTTGCCTGTAAATGAGTTTATATTTTGCTTCCCATTATACTCTATGGGCATTCCCTTCTGTCATTCACCCTTTACATTCCATAGAATACAATGATAATTCCACTTCACTTCAAAATTAATCATAATCTCTGAATGTGGAGTGAATGTCTGCTAAATATTGCTTTGATATATCTAATGGTTTTGACTCCAGGTCATATCTTGCTTTCCATTATACTCAATGGGCATTCCATTCTATCATTTTTATGTCATTCCTTAGAAAACAGCTATAATCCCAAATAATTTTAATCTTACAAACTGCTACTCTACTTGAGAAATACCTGTGGGAAAGTGACATTGCTGGGTTTCTCAGATTTGCCTGCAAATGAGTTTATATTTTGCTTCCCATTATACTCTATGGGCATTCCCTTCTGTCATTCACCCTTTACGTTCCATAGATAAACAACAATAATCACTCTTAATCTCCCTTTTGAAAATCACCATTGAGTGTGGAGCGAATTTCTACTAAAGATAGTTCTGATATGTCTAATGGTTCTGACTCCAGGTCACACCTTGTTTCCCATTATACTCTATGGGCATTCCTTTCTACCATTTTTATGTCATTCTTTGGAAAAAAGCTATAATCCCAAATAATGTCAATTTTACAATCTGCTACTCTACTTGAGGAACATCTGTGGCAAAGGTGAAATTGCTGTGTCTCTCAGATTTGCCTGCAAATGAGTTTATATTTTGCTTCCCATTATACTCTATGGGCATTCCCTACTGTCATTCATTCTTGTGATTCATAGAACACAAAGCTAATCCCACTTCATCTTAATAATAAATATAACCACTGAACACGGAGAGTATGTCTGCGAAGAATCTATTTGGTTTGTTGAATGGTTTTGACTCCAGGTCCCATCTTGCTTCCCATTATTCTCTATGGGCATCCCTTTCTGTCATTCCTTAGAAAACAGCTATAATGCCAAATAATGTCAATCTTACAGTCTGCTCCTCTACTTTAAGGCACACCTGTGGGAAAGGTGAAATTGCTGTGCTTCTCAGATTTGCCTGAAATCTAGTTCATATTGTGCTTCCCATTTTATTCTATGGGCATTCTCTTCTGTCCTTTACCTTTGTCATTCCATAGAAAGCAATGCTAATCCCACTTCATCTCAATTTTAAACATCACCACTGAACGTGGAGAGTATTTCTGCTAAGGAATGATCGGATATGACTAATGGTTTTGACTCTAGGTGAGCTCTTTCTTCCCATTATACTCTATGGGCATTCCCTTCTGTCATTCATCCTTGTCATTCCATAGAAAACAATAATAATCCAGCCTTCATCTCATTATTAAACATCTCCACTGAGAGTGGAGAATGCATCTGCCAATAATTTATTTGGTACGTTGAATGGTTCTGACTCCAGGTCACATCTTGGTTCCCATTATACTCTATGGGTATTCCCTTCTCTCATTCACCCTTTCCATTCCATAAGAAAAGAATGCTAATCCCACTTCACTTCAAAATTAAACATAATCTCTGAACATGGAGTGAATGTCTGCTACAGATTGCTTTGATATGTCTAATGGTTTTGACTCCAGGTCACATCTTGCTTTCCATTATTCTCAATGGGCATTCCATTCTATCATTAATCTGTCATTTACATAGAAAACAGCTAAAATATTAAATAATTTAATCTTAAAAACTGCTACTCTACTTAAGAAATACCTGTGGGAAAGAATAAATTGCCGTGCTTCTCAGATTTGCCTGTAAATGAGTTTATATTTTGCTTCCCATTATACTCTATGGGCATTCCCTTCTGTCATTCACCCTTTACATTCCATAGAATACAATGATAATTCCACTTCACTTCAAAATTAATCATAATCTCTGAATGTGGAGTGAATGTCTGCTAAATATTGCTTTGATATATCTAATGGTTTTGACTCCAGGTCATATCTTGCTTTCCATTATACTCAATGGGCATTCCATTCTATCATTTTTATGTCATTCCTTAGAAAACAGCTATAATCCCAAATAATTTTAATCTTACAAACTGCTACTCTACTTGAGAAATACCTGTGGGAAAGTGACATTGCTGGGTTTCTCAGATTTGCCTGCAAATGAGTTTATATTTTGCTTCCCATTATACTCTATGGGCATTCCCTTCTGTCATTCACCCTTTACGTTCCATAGATAAACAACAATAATCACTCTTAATCTCCCTTTTGAAAATCACCATTGAGTGTGGAGCGAATTTCTACTAAAGATAGTTCTGATATGTCTAATGGTTCTGACTCCAGGTCACACCTTGTTTCCCATTATACTCTATGGGCATTCCTTTCTACCATTTTTATGTCATTCTTTGGAAAAAAGCTATAATCCCAAATAATGTCAATTTTACAATCTGCTACTCTACTTGAGGAACATCTGTGGCAAAGGTGAAATTGCTGTGTCTCTCAGATTTGCCTGCAAATGAGTTTATATTTTGCTTCCCATTATACTCTATGGGCATTCCCTACTGTCATTCATTCTTGTGATTCATAGAACACAAAGCTAATCCCACTTCATCTTAATAATAAATATAACCACTGAACACGGAGAGTATGTCTGCGAAGAATCTATTTGGTTTGTTGAATGGTTTTGACTCCAGGTCCCATCTTGCTTCCCATTATTCTCTATGGGCATCCCTTTCTGTCATTCCTTAGAAAACAGCTATAATGCCAAATAATGTCAATCTTACAGTCTGCTCCTCTACTTTAAGGCACACCTGTGGGAAAGGTGAAATTGCTGTGCTTCTCAGATTTGCCTGAAATCTAGTTCATATTGTGCTTCCCATTTTATTCTATGGGCATTCTCTTCTGTCCTTCACCCTTGTTATTCCATAGAAAGCAATGCTAATCCCACTTCATCTCAATTTTAAACAACACCACTGAACGTGGAGAGTATTTCTGCTAAGGAATGATCGGATATGTCTAATGTTTTTGACTTCAGGTGACATCTTTCTTCCCATTATACTCTATGGGCATTCCCTTCTGTCATTCATCCTTGTCATTCCATAGAAAACAATAATAATCCCACCTTCATCTCATTATTAAACATCTCCACTGAAAGTGGAGAATACGTCTGCCAATAATTTATTTGGTACGTTGAATGGTTCTGACTCCAGGTCACATCTTGGTTCCCATTATACTCTATGGGCATTCCTTTCTATCATTTATCTGTCATTCCATAGAAAACAGCTATAATCCCAAATAATTTCAATCTTACAATCTACTACTCTACTTGGGGAACACCTGTGGGAAAGGTGAAATTGCTGTGTCTCTCATATTTGCCTGCAAATAAGTTTATATTTGTCTTCCCATTATACTCTATGGGCATTCCCTTCTGTCATTCACCTTTGTCATTAAAAAAAAAAACAATAATAATCCCACCTAATCTGAATATTATACATCTCTACTGATATGGAAAAGTATGTTTCTTAAATATTTATTGTATATGTCTAAAGGTTCTGTCGCTAATTGAATTTTTTTTTACCATTGTTGTCTATGGGCATTCCATTTTGTTCCATTATTCTCTATGGGCATTCCATCTTCATGTTAAAGTCTATGGGCATTCCTTTCTGTCATTCCTTTTAGTATGTCCCCTGATCACACAGTGACAGTCATCTCCATGCTCCCACATTTTCCTATTAAAGTGGAGTTCCACTCTAATTTTATACTTACCTCCATCTTCTCGCTCCGGGTCACCTGAAAAACAAATGGCTAATCGCATTTTTTTTTTTTACTTACCTCGTAGCGAAGAAAATATACTTACCTTACTTCCTTCTTCCTCGGCCGCGGCCTGTCGTCACTTCCTGGCTCTGCAATGATTCCTGGGAGCTGAACGTCATAGCTCCCAGGAATTATTGCGCCTGCACCGGCCCCGACGTCGGTTCCGGGGCGCGCCCGTCATCCCCTTCTAAACAGCTTCTGGGCATGCCCAGAAGCTGTGGAGGGATGACGCGCGCGCCTGGAAGTGACGGCGGGGCCGTTACAGTGCATCGTGGGACCGAAGAAGGCAGAAGAGGACTCCGAAGAGGATCGCGCTGGCTTCAAGCTGCCCACATCTGAGATGGCAGCACTGGACAATACTTTTTCAAGGTAAGTATTTGTCCTAACAGGTAAGTACAACCCGGGACAGATCAGAGGCTAGCCATTGTGGAATGTACTAGCCCTGACTGTCCCGGGGGTATTTAAAAAAAAAAATTCCAGGGTGGAACTCCGCTTTAAACATGACCACATTCTGTGCTATGCAAGTCATCTCAGACGATATTTACCTGCACCCTTTATGGTTTTACACCTCTTGTGTATTTTTAAACCACGATGACTTTTTACTGTGACGCTATTTGCAAGCCTCATTTTTTATTCTTTTCAACCACACCTGCAAAAGATGAATGCCCCACCCCTAATTACCGTTCTGTCCACCTACATAGGCTTTCTCACCGCACAATAAAAAAAAATATCCCTAAAAACTTTTTTCAAATGTTGCCAACTATGCTGTAGACTCGTGCACGACATATGTGCATTGTAAGACAGAAGAGGAACAGTGGGACCAACCACATTATATCACTGACCAAATCCTAAAAAGACCGTTTCATTGTTCGACTACATCAAGTTGGAACTCTTTTGAGGCATTGACTTCTCATGAAAGTTTGTCACATCTAGGCGCTGATTACTAAATTCGAGCGGTATATGTACAATAGTGGTGGTAATGGAGAGTGCGCCCTGCGCAGGTGCCAAAGCTATAACCGGCGGGGCTTATGATGTAACGCGGGAGTAGCAAGTTGGTTGGTTGTGTCATGTACGTCATCATTGTGCGCTTCCTCTGAGTGTAGCCGTCTGGTGGTTTAAAGAGATGTCGGTGAATTATGCAGCCGGTCTGTCCCCGTATGCTAATAAAGGCCAATGCGGTCTTCCTGAGGTAAGAGACATTAACTGCTGCAAGTACGTTGTTATTGTTTCTTGCTTCGTTATTTTCTCTTTCACTGCAAGAGTCAGTTGGGTTTTTTTTTTGTGTTCTGGGTGTAAGAGTAGAATTCTATATGCTGTATTGCAGATCTGTAAACAAACAAAGCTGCAGTTAGTTTCTGTAGTTCATATCACTGATTCTGTCAGTAGCAGCTCCAAACTCTAACATTGTACATTGCACACAGGGCTTGAAAAATGTTGCTTTTCCAGACTTTTATAGTATTATTATAATACAGGTTAGCCTTTATTGCCATGCACACACAGGCGTTTACAGGCTGAAGGAAACAGCACTTTCAATGGAGGAGCTTTTGGGCAGAAAAACCAAAATTAAAGGACACTAAGCACAACTAAATGCTGGACTCTTTAGCGCTTTAATGTTCATTCATTCAGAAATAAATCCTAAATCCAGAAAAAATGAACGTTCTGGCCGGGGGATTCCATGAGCAGTCAAACGCTTGATCTAGTTACATAGGTTTTAAAAAAAAAAAAAAGACAAGTCCATCTAGCTCAACCAATAAAATGCTGTAACACGTCTAAACACACATGCAAAATGCGGCTTTGGGCACATTCTGTTTCAACCGCTTCCTACCTTGGCCACTACATTTAAAAAGCTGGGCACGACAAGCGTTGATCGGGGGGGGGGGGGGGGACATACTCATATGTCCTCCCAGATCAGGTGTGCGATCCTGCGTGGAGAGAGTGGAACACTGATCTGAGTACTGAGCTGTGACCAATTGCAGTGATCGCATGTCCAGTAGTAAACATGGCTGCCATTCAGAACTACTGTGAGTGGTCACAGTGATCACATGGTCAGGCCCTGCCGCTCTGTACCATGTGATGGCTGCAGCTTATTCACAGCTTATCACAGTAGTTCTCAATGGCTGCAGGAATGCCGAGAACTGTCAGAAACATGATAGCTGTATAGGCAATCCTAATGCAAAAAAAAAAAATAATAATCCCGATCACTTCCCTAGAGTAGTGCAGCGTCACTATGGTAGCACTGCTCAGGTGACAGGATATTAACAAAATGTTTAAAAATGTGTGTATATGTTTATGTGCATGTGTGTGTATGTATGTTTAAAAATGTGTGTGTGTGTAATATGTATGTATGTTATATATACAAAGGTATTGGGGTGCCTGCCTTTACATGAACTTTAATGGCATCCCAGTCTTAGTCTGTAGAGCTCAATATTGAGTTGGCTTTAGGTTTAGTATGTGTCTGTCTATGGGAATGTTTGACCATTTTTCTCTTCGGAACTGGTATGGATTGGGAGGGGAACCCCATGCTAAAATAAAAAAAATTGCGTGGGGTCCCCCCAATCCATACCAGACCTGTATCTGAGCATGTAGCCCTGCAGGCCAGGAAAGGGAGGGGACGAGCACTCCCCCCCCCGACCTGTATCAGGCCACGTGCCATCAACATGGGGTTGCTCTGCTGCCCCCACCCCAAAGCACTTTGTCCCCATGTTGATAGGGACAAGGGCCTCTTCCCAAAACCCCAGGCTGTGGGGCTCTGCAGGCGGGGAGCTTATCACATTGAACCCCTACTCATTCACCCAAAAAAAGTGTCATTTAGAAAAAAAAAACTCACAAACGCAGTTCCTTCCCTTTATTAAAAAATGTCCCCCAATGTAGAGCCATTGTCAATTACGCCGCCTGCCAGTCCCCAAAAAAAAAAAAAAAAAAAAAAAAAAAACTGCATTTGTCTGTCCATTCCTCTAACATTTATTAAATAGGTAAGGGGCAGGAACACCAGGTGACCTCACTTTGTGGCCCTACCCCCTTGTCACCGCCTGGTGCATGCTTACCTATTTAGACAGAGGAGCGGCCAGTTGTCGGTTAGCCATTGATGAGTGCAGATTTTTTTTTTTCTTTGGGTCCTGCATGTGATGTGGTGTGATTGACACTGGATTTGCATGGGGGGGGGACATTATTTTTGGACTTTTAATAAAGTAATTGTCAAATTCTTTTTTTCTTTTTTTTTTTTTTTTTTTGGGTTAAATGAGCAGGAGTACAATGTAGCCCATACTCCTTCACAAAGGAGGGGGAGGAGGGGTCTGGGGATCCCATTGTTAAAAGGGGCTTCCAGATTTTGATAAGCCCCCGCCCGCAGACCCCTGCAACCACAGCCCAGGATTGTTGGGAAGAGACACTTGTCTCCATCAGCATGTGAACAACGTGCTTAGGGCTGCATGCCCATGGCTCTCATCAATTGCAGTCAGTGAGCCAATCAGGAGATGGAGGGGGTGGGGTTGAGCCACAGCTCCGTGGGTGAATGCACACGGAGCTGCAGGTCAGGAGCTCGCCTGTTTGGGAGCCCCCACAGCAAGCTGTTTGCTGTGGGGGCACCCGACAGGAGGGAGGGGCCAGGAGCGCAGCCGGGGGATCCAGGCTGCTCTGTGTAAACTATTGCTCTGAGCAGGTAAGTATAACATGTTTGTTACTTACAAAAAAGAAATAAACGTTTTAATATCATTATAATCGCATCCGTAAGAAGCTTAGCACACGTCTGATCCCCAAAAAATTCAGGAAAGGTCTATTGATGATTCTCTGAATTTCAGACTGTAAGGCGTAGTAAGGGTAATTTTTTCCTATATATATATATATATATATATATATATATATATATATATATATATAATACATGTTCCTCTTTTAACAAATTTTTACAATGTCTGGAATTTGCAATCGAAAAAACTCTCTGTCTAGTCTATCCATTTTGGGTAACCCCTGTGCAAAAATCTTTGATGCAACACATTTTCCTCATTTTCCAGCTCCTGTGGGTTACTACAAATATGTTGAACTGTGATGCCTTTGATTGTATGTTTGGGATGACTTGACTTGGCCATCAATATTGCCTGAAAGTGGTTTCCTATAAAGGCTGGTGTCCACACCATTTTCACCACCACACAGGTGTGTTTCCAGGAAACGGATTTCCTTTTTGTCCCCTGTCCTGTGAACCACACACTTTTGTTATATAAATATTACAATGGAAAAAAGTGTAGCGCAGTCCATGTAGATAAATTCAATTGGTAATAAATATATTAAAACCAATCAATCAATAAATAAGCATTATGATGAGAGTTCATATTGGTGATAAAATTAGAAAAGATAAGATGATAAAAGACAGTCCACTGGTGATCCGGTGAAAAAATAGCAGCAAGTGTGACTTCAGTGCTCATACAATTCCCATCACCTGGCACTATCTGCCTCTCACCTCCAAAATTCGACCTCAAAGGGTCAAACAGCATGAACAATCATCCAATGATAATCCAATGGAGAACAGGACCACAGCCTCCAGCATAAAGCCGCATAAGAATCGATTAAGGCAAAGGATACAGCTTCCCAGATCGTGCCCAAACATAAGGAAAAAAGGAACAGATCTAGTGCTCTCTGTTGCGATTAAAACGATTTATTTGCTCAAAATGAAAGGTATTGCACTTACATTGTATTGCACATATACGAGCATATATTGCAGAGCCTGCAGCGTGCTGGATGGTGCCTGATTTCCGGGTTGTAAGACAGCCTACGGACCGTGTGACCAATCCCCCGTACGCGTTACGTCATGTGGGTGTAGACTTCCTCAGCGGGGATGCTGATAGGTCGATGGTCTGGCTTTTTTATACTCCCCTTGGGCGGTACCTATTGCGTCATGTCCGGCGTTTCACTGTCGCCACGGAGATCAAACATCTCTCTGGACAGGAAGTAGATAGGCGGGCCCCGGTCATGTTGTTTACTATATCGATCTCCATGGGGACATTGTAATATCTCCCACAGTCAGTACGATCTTTGTAAGACAAGTACAGCTCCTTATGTTTAGCAAATGGATATGCTGTATTGTCTTAGATATTTGATCCAAAAGGCAATTATTAATCATTTTCTGATTATTTCTGATATGATCAAACGGACCTAACGGCTATACCTGCTATCAGACACCAGATGGCAGCATTCTGCTCACTCCATAGAAAACAGTGCAAATTGCAATACATTATACAAATTAGATAAAAACATATGCACATTAATACAGATATGTCTACAAATACATAAAACCTGATTTTATGTCTAAAATAAAACCGATATGAAAAAATTAATAAAAATAGATATGAAAAAATTAATAAAAATAGATTAAAAAATGACCATAAAAACTTATCTATCTGAAATAAAACAATTAAGATCAATCAACATTTAAGCCCAGGGGTGTTAAAACTTTAGCCTCGTAGATCCAAAAGGATTCACGACGGCTAAGTTGCCTGATGAAGTTGCCACCCCTCCAATGGTAGCTAACTTCTCGATCCCCCAGAATCTGTATCTGTATTAATGTGCATATGTTTTTATCTAATTTGTATAATGTATTGCAATTTGCACTGTTTTCTATGGAGTGAGCAGAATGCTGCCATCTGGTGTCTGATAGCAGGTATAGCCGTTAGGTCCGTTTGATCATATCAGAAATAATCAGAAAATGATTAATAATTGCCTTTTGGATCAAATATCTAAGACAATACAGCATATCCATTTGCTAAACATAAGGAGTTTTACTTGTCTTACAAAGATCGTACTGACTGTGGGAGATATTACAATGTCCCCATTAGAGCTGCACGATTCTGGCCAAAATGAGAATCACGATTTTTTAGCTTGGAATAAAGATCACGATTCTCTGTGTAACAAAAAAAAATTGGGATAACTTTACTGTTACGTTTTTTTTTTATTCATTAAAGTCTATTAATTGCATTTGAAAGACTGCTGCGCAAATACAGTGTGACATAAAATATTACAACAATCGCCATTTTATTCTGTAGGGTCTCTGCTAAAAAAAAATATATAAAATGTTTGGGGGTTCTAAGTACTTTTCTAGCAAAAAAAAAACTGATTTTAACTTGCAAGCAACAAGTGTCAGAAAAAGGTCCAGTCTTTAAGAGGTTAAACTTCCTTTCTCCCTGGCAGAGGGAAGGAAAAGATACAATGTAATCATTTTTGTTTATAGTTACTGGGAGACTTTGCTGATAGGCGTTTGCCGGGAGGCTTTTTTTTTTTTTCCTCAGCTATGCAAAGAATCAAGCATATTTCAGGGTTAGATCGTCAGGGGGGGTGAATCGAGATCGCGATTTTCATACGATTAATCGTGCAGCTCTAGTCCCCATGGAGATCGATATAGTAAACAACATGACCGGGGCCCGCCTATCTACTTCCTGTCCAGAGAGATGTTTGATCTCCGTGGCGACGGTGAAGCGCCGGACATGACGCAATAGGTACCGCCCAAGGAGAGTATAAAAAAGCCAGACCATCGACCTATCAGCATCCCCACTGAGGAAGTCTACGCCCACATGACGTAACGCGTACGGGGGATTGGTCACACGGTCCGTAGGCTGTCTTACAACCCGGAAATCAGGCACCATCCAGCACGCTGCAGGCTCTGCAATATATGCTCATATATGTGCAATACAATGTAAGTGCAATACCTTTCATTTTGAGCAAATAAATTGTTTAAATCGCAACAGAGAGCACTAGATCTGTTCCTTTTTTCCTTATGTTTGGGCACGATCTGGGAAGCTGTATCCTTTGCCTTAATCGATTCTTATGCGGCTTTATGCTGGAGGCTGTGGTCCTGTTCTCCATTGGATTATCATTGGATGATTGTTCATGCTGTTTGACCCTTTGAGGTCGAATTTTGGAGGTGAGAGGCAGATAGTGCCAGGTGATGGGAATTGTATGAGCACTGAAGTCACACTTGCTGCTATTTTTTCACCGGATCACCAGTGGACTGTCTTTTATCATCTTATCATCTTTTCTAATTTTATCACCAATATGAACTCTCATCATAATGCTTATTTATTGATTGTTTGGTTTTAATATATTTATTACCAATTGAATTTATCTACATGGACTGCGCTACACTTTTTTCCATTATATTACTGTGAAGGTGTTGGATTACCCTTTTTAGTGTTAGCTGCTGGTCCTTGACAATTTATTCAGCGCTGAATCTTTTTTAACATAATATAAATATTACAAAAAGGAAACCAAATCGCCCATACAGTCATCAACCACAAATAGCAGGTCATCTACAGTGGCAAAAACAATTAATTATTTAATACCCTGCAGATTTTGTAAGTTTGCCCACTTAGGCTCCATGTACACGGGACGCTGGAAATGCCCGTTTAGGAGCAGTTGGGCGTTTTTTTCAGAAGCCCCTGAACCCATCTACATTTTATCTTATCTGTCCATGTACACCAGGTCGTTTACAGTCATTTGCAGGCAGTTGCGTTCAGGGTCTGTTTTTAGAACGCAATTATTTGCGTTCGAACGTGTGTTTCCCGGCGTTTCAAACGCAAAAACGCGTCCGAACGCGTCTAAACGCGTCCGAACGCGTCTGAACGTGATGACCCGCGTTTAGCGTTCGCGTTTTTCCATTTTAAAGGGGAATAATTTTTTTGACCTCTAGGAACGCTTCTAAACGCAAACGCCCGCAAACGCTGCTAAACGCGGGTACAAACGCGACTGAACGGACGTTTCAAACGTCCTAAAAATTCCAGCATTCAAAGGGACTTTTAACAACGTCCCGTGTACATGGAGCCTTACAAAGAAATGAAGTGTCTAGAATTATCATAGGTCTATTTTAAATGATAGAGATAGAACATCAACCAAAAAACAAATGTTATACATTTGAGTTGCAGTTCAGTGAGTAAAATAAGTATTTGATCCCCTACCAACCAACAATAATTCTGGCTCCCACAGACTGGCTACAGTATGTGCTAATGTGGTACACAGATTAATCCTGTCCACAGAATCTTTCTCAACATTCAAACCTTAACATTATGGGCAAGACCAAACTGCTGTCAAAGGACGTCATGGACAAGATTGTAGACCTGCACAAGGCTGGAATGGGTTACAAGATCATCAGCAAGAAGCTTGGTGAGAAGAAGACCTCTGTTGGAGCAATTCCTTGCAAATAGAAGAAATATAAAATAACCATCAATCGCCCTTGGTCTAGACCGCCATTCAAGATTTCATCTCATGGGGTAAGGATGATCATGGGAAAAGTGAGGAATCAGCCCAGAACTACACAGGAGGAGCTTGTGCATGATCTCAAGGCAGTTGGGACCACAGTCCCCAAACAAACTATTGGTAACAGAATACCCTGCCATGGATTAAAAAATCCTACAGTGTCTGCAAGGCCCCCCTCCACAAAAAGGCACACGTACAGGCCCTTTTAAAGCTTGCCAATGAACAAATTGTGCAAACAGAAGTTCAGGGCGCCTGTCTCTCAAAAGAAGTTCCACTTAGCACGATTCGTTGGGCGACAATCGCGGCAAAATCGCAATGTGATTGGGATGCCATTGGAAATGATGGGGTTCGCAAGCACGTCTCGCGATTTAGGATCGTGATCAGAAAAGCGGTGATTCCTCCTGCAATCCAGAACGTCTAGATGTGAACGAAGCCTAAAGTGAGAAGATGGAAACATTATGCTTTGGGGCTGTTTCTCTGCTAAAGGTACAGATCAACTTTGCCGCATTGAGGCGTCAATGGACGGGCTATGTATTGTAAAATCTTGAATGAGAGCTTTCTTCCCTCAGCCAGGACACTGAAGATGGGTCGTGGATGGGTCATTCTAGTAGAACAATGACTCAAAACATACTGCCAAGGCAACAAAGGAGTGGCTCAAGAAGAAGCACATTAATGTCATGGAGTGGCCTAGCCAGTCTCCAGACCCTAATCCTATAGAAAATATATGAAATGAGCTGAAAATTCGAGTTGCGAAGCGACAGGCAAAAAACCTTAAGGGTTTAGAGAAGATTTGTAAAAGAGTGGACCAAAATCCCTCCTGATATGTATGCAAACGTGGTAACCAACTACAAGAAACATCTAATCCTCTTGTGCTTGCCAACAAGGGTTTCTACACCAAGTACTAAAGTCATGTTTTGCTTGCGGGATGAAATACTTATTTTACTCACTAAACTGCAACTCAATTTATAACATTTGCATCATGTTTTTTTTTTCTTTCTGTATTTTTGGTTGATATTCTGTCTCTATCATTTAAAAATACACCTAGGATAAAAAATTACACCCTTCATTTCTTTGTATTACCCACTTACAAAGAAATTAAGGGTTTATAATTTTCTTATCCTAGTAGTATTTTAAATGATAGAGCCAGAATATCAACCAAAAAACCACATGATACTAATGTTACAAAATCTGCAAGGGATCAAATAATAATTTTTGCCACTGTATGCACTATGTATGCTGGCAGTGTTGGTGTCTGACTCCTGTGAGCTTTTCCCAGGGATTCCATGAGACTCTGGCGGTGCTGCTGTGATGGTGGAGCAGCTTTACTCTTTTTCCTCCATGCGGCTGTTCCAGGACCCTGGGCACAGGTTTCTGACGTCACTTTTGGTGCAGAGGAAGTGACACAGCAGAAAGGAAGTCTCTCAGTGGCCAGTCTGGAGGCTGGAGTGGACCAGGCTACACTGTTTCCAATGGCGGCACCAGTTCCACCGCACTGGGATCGCCACTGCTAAACATAAGGAGGAAGGGGAGCAGCGACGGTTGCCATTTTGCTGATCCCTGGCTGGCTGGGTCAATATGGAGGCAGCGGACGCAGGTCTGGAGGTGCCTCAGGACCCTGACCCAAAGGTAAAACTGAGGGGGAGGGGCACTCCTCTGTTCTTTCCGCCTGGTGGAAGGGGCATCCGTGGGGCGTGTGTGTCTAAGTGTGTGTTTGGCTTTGAGCACATGGCTTGCAGGGGGCTATCTGGTCTGAGGGGTTATGCATGCATTTCACTGAGGGGCCCACCACCCCCTTAGCTATAGCTTGTGGTGGCAAGATAGGTTTGGTTTTGCACGTTCCTTTTCTCTCTTGGTGTCGGGTTGCCATGTTTTTTTTGAGTGGTGAAAGCATGTGATGGCGGTCAACCCTCTGCCTTCGTTTCCTGAGCCTCAGTCAGTTGCCATCTCCTTGTAGGACAAAGGGAAAACAATGGTGATCTGCCCAAAAGAAGGTGTTCGGCCTGTGAAAAGTTTTTGCCAAAATTGCCTGGACAGTCCCCCTTTTTTTTTTTTTTTTTTAAGAAGGCAGCTGGCTCAGCGTATAACTGGAAGGGATAAAAAAAAAAAAAAAAAAAGAAGAAATGGCGCATTCCATGCATTCAGGACACTTGGGCATGATGGCCCAAATTCTAGTCCTCAGTACTTTCAGCACCAGTGCGGCGACTCTACAGCCAGCACCTGTGCAGCTGCCTCAGGATCAGGGCACTCTGGAAGAATTTGAGAGGAGATCCGACTCTGCGTCTGACTCAGAGTTAGGGGAGCTGAAGGAAGAGAAGATTTTTTATTCCCCTCTGATGAGACA
The DNA here is from genome assembly GCF_965119305.1 of Pelophylax lessonae. NCBI lineage: Eukaryota > Metazoa > Chordata > Amphibia > Anura > Ranidae > Pelophylax > Pelophylax lessonae. Next base: position 479,275,346 of record NC_138768.1, read on the forward strand.
AAGGAATTAAGGCAATTTTTTATACTCTAGAATCGGAGGAGGAGGAAAGTAAAGAGCTCTCGCTTAATGACCAATTGTATGCTGGCCTCCAAACCAAACAGGCCAGAACTTCTGCGGCCCATTCAGCCCTGAAAGATGCAGTTATCACAAATGGAAGAACCCAGAGAAAGGAGTCTTTTCCCTAAAAAACTTACAGGAGGTTCCCCTTCAAGGAAGAAAACACTGCGCTGTGGGCTAAATGCCCAAAATTGGATGCCTAATTATGCAAGGTCACTAAAAAATCAGAACGGTCCTTTTTGAAGATGCTGGTTTACTGAAGGATCCATGGGACAGAGAAGCTTAAGTGTATCTAAAGTGAGCATGGAAAGCCTGTTGAGTAAATTTTAAGCCTGCTTTGGCCTCTCTATACGTGGAAAGAACCCTGAACCTATGTTTAAAGCAGCTTTGTTCCCTCCTGGAAAGCAATACCCCGAGAGAAAAAATTCAGAATGCTTTACCCACTCTCAACAAGGCAGTGGCGTACATTGCGGACACCTTCACCGAGTCTATAAAATCTGATGAGCACTGACGTGGCATGAATGTGGCACGGATGAGCACTGACGTGGCATGGATGTGGCACTGATGAGCACTGACGTTGGATGGATGTGGCACTGATGAGCACTGATGTGGCATGGATTAGCCCTGATGTGGCATTGATGTGGCACGGATGAGCACTGACGTGGCATGGATGAGGCACAGATGAGCTCCCTGACGTGGCATGGATGTGGCACGGATGAGCACTGACGTGGCATGGATGTGGCACGGATGAGCACTGACGTGGCATGGATGAGCACTGACGTGGCATGGATGAGCACTGACGTGGCATGGATGAGCACTGACGTGGCATGGATGAGCACTGACGTGGCATTGATGTGGCATGGATGACCACTGACGTGGCACGGATGAGCACTGAAGTGGCATGGATGTGGCACAGAAGAGCACTGAGATGGCATGGATGTGGCATGGATGAGCACAGATGTGGGATGGATGAGCACAGATGTGGGATGGATGAGCACAGATGTGGGATGGATGAGCATGGATGTGGCACGGATGAGCACTGACGTGGCATGGATGAGCATGGATGTGGCACGGATGAGCACTGACGTGGCATGGATGAGCACAGATGTGGGATGGATGTGGCATGGATGAGCACTGAGGTGGCATGGGTGGGCACAGATGTGGGATGGATGTGGCATGGGTGGGCATGGATGTGGCATTGATGAGCACTGAGACAGCATGGGCAGGCACGGATGAGGCATGGGTGGGCATGGATGTGGCATTGATGAGCACTGAGGTGGCATGGGTGAGGCACGGATGATGCATGGATGAGGCACGGATGATGCATGGATGAGGCACGGATGATGCATGGATGGGGCACGGATGATGCATGGATGGGGCATGGCTGAGGCACTGATGGGGCGTGCAGCTGCAGTTTCTCTCCTCTCCTCGCACGCTGTACCGATTGCTGTGTACAGTGTCCGAGGAGAGGAGAGAAATGAACCGGACATGCGCCGGTTTGTTGTGAAGTGATCTCTCCGTCATTGGATGGAGCGATCACGTGGTAAAGGACCGCTCTCATTGGCCTTTTACCACGATCCGTGTAGCGTCGGGTCCCCGGGACCCGGCGAGCACGGACACTCCCGTGTGCGCGCGGTTCTGCAAGGACGTCCATGTACGCCCTCCCAGAACTAGACAACCACTTTGTGGCCGTATTATTACAGTAGGCCGGTCGGAAAGTGGTTAAACTGCTTCTCTTCCAATTTCAGTGACATGTCTTTTTTTTTTTTTTTTTTTTTTTTAAACTTCCTTTCACTGAAAGGTTTTTATCCCTATATTTCATATCCCTTCTCAAGTGTCTCCTCTCCAGAGAAAATAGGTTCAATACTTGTAGTCTTTCCTCATAGCCAGGGTGGATTAGACTTAAATCACAAGTAAAAAGACTTGATTTAAATCATAACTTTTAAAGTGCAACTGTCATTTCTGTCCCGCGAGCGTCTCCTCTTCTGACCCGCTGTTGACTCATCTAAAGTCCTATTCGCTTTAATGGGACGGCTAGTGTTGCGCCAGTTACACAACGCGAGGGACATGGCGACAGCAGTTGAGTGGATGTCGGCTAACAGGCGCTGCCATGATTAGATCTAAAATCACAGGTGCTCTTTAACCACCTCCCTACCGGCCAATATGTGTGTGTGTATGTATATGTATGTGTGTGTGTGTATGTGTATGTGTGTATATATATATATATATAATATAAAGTGTGTGCATACATACATACATACATAGGTTGCCAGATAGCTGCCATAACCCTGGTATTTTTTTAAACTGTAGGCGATCGGCTTTCCGATAAGGGTGGTCCCAGCGGCGGATTCCCCGCGGGACCACCCTTCTGGGATGGCGGAAGAGGTGCCCCCTGCCGCCGCGTCCCGGCCCTTTTTCCCCGCTTACCGAACCTGCCGGCAGCGGGGAAAACGATCGGGTCCCGGATCCTCACAGACAGGATGTCGAGTGAGGGCAAGCTTGCCCTGACTCGACTCTATGGTCTTGGAGGACCGGCGCGACGGCAAACGTCGTTGCCTAGCAACCGGCTTAAAGGTCCCCCTTTTTTTTTTTCTTTCTATCTTTTAGTGTACTTGTGAGATCTGAAGACTTTTTGACCCCAGATCTCACAAAAAAGAGGTCCTGTCGTGCCTATTTCTATTACAAGGGATGTTTACATTCCTTGTAATAGAAATAAAAATTATCATTTTTTTTTATATAAAAAAATAATAAATAAAATAAATTAGTAAAAAAAAAAAATTAAAGCGCCCTGTCCCCGTTAGCTCGCGCGCAGAAGCGAACGCATACGGAAACCCCGCCCACATATGTAAACGGTGTTCAAACCACACATGTGAGGTATTGCTGCGATCTATAGAGCAAGAGCAATAATTTGAGCCATAGATCTCCTCTGTAACTCTAAGATGGCAACCTGTAGAAATTTGTAAAGTGTTGCCTATGGGGATTTTTAAGTACCAAAGTTTGTCACCATTCCGTGAGCGTGCGCAATTTTGAAGCATGACATGTTGGGTATCTATTTACTCGGCATAACATTATCTTCCGCATTATGGAAAAAAATTGGGCTAACTTTACTGGTTTCTAATTTTTAAATTCAAAAAAGTGAATTGTTTCCCAAAAAATTGCGTTTGGAAGACCGCTGCGCAAATACGGTGTGATAAAAAATATTGCAATAATCTCCATTTTATTCTCTAGGGTCTCTGCTAAAAAAAATATATAATATATAATAAAAATAGGCCTAGTAGGCAAGTGGTTAAATGTAAGGACTCATTCTTGCTGGCAGTGTGAATGCATCAATGCAGTGCTATGTTATCTCAGCTTGCAGAGCTTGGATTCATTGAATGAGTTTACCAAAAATGTAAATATTGCAGAATATACAGCCTCCTGCCACATAACTAAGCTTCATTTAATGCTGAATAAACTAAAGTTAATGTTTCTTAAATAGAAAACTATTTACTTCAAAAGCATTTGTTTAAAACTGATTTAAAAAAATCTGATTTATTTATTTTTTTATTTATTTTAAATCATAAACTTTTATCCACCATACCAATAGCTGGGATCCCCTAGTCCCAAAGTTGCAAAGTTGTGCTTAAGCATTTACATTTCATATCCCCTCTCAAGTGTCTCCTCTCCAGAGAGAATAAGTGAAGGAGTTAAAGGGGAAGTCCAGCCTAAAACTAATTCTTAATGGTATCCCACACATTGGAAAAACATGGGGTGCTTTTGGTGCGGCCAACTTTTTTAAAAAAAAGGGTCAGGGACTTTTTTTTTTCAACTGCATTTCTGCAGGTAGGGAAGCCCATTGAAATGAATAAGCAGCCCTACCCGCAACAAGCTGCCACACAGATGTCAACCAAGGGCTTGTTCACATGTCAAGGTTGGAGGAGCGGTAAAACCACATAGTTGAACAGTTTTTTTTTTTTTACCACCCCCCAACTTCTCCTTTTTTTAGCTGCAAAGGCAGCAGCTGGGGGTGTACACATGCTGCAGCTGGAGGTGTACCCAGGGTGAATGGGGCTGCACTGCAACCACCCCTCAACTGTCTGCATTGCATGGTTGTGGTGTGGTAAAGCTGCATTTACAGGCTTAAAACAGGTGGCAATGTATTGCCTCCTTTACCACCTGTTAAATGCTTCTGAAAAGCAATCGGAGCATGGATTGCATTTCAGAGTAGCAGCAGTCCTTGCTGCTATCACAAGCAAGCCCTACCTACAAAAGCAGTCTTCCTTCCGTCCGTCCGTCCTTCCTTCTATGATGGTATCTGCTTGAATCCAGATTGTACATGTACAGTCAAACCGCCCAAAGCTTCTGGATGTTACTGTAGAAAACAAGACTCCAAAGACAGCCAAGTACCCTGTTTAATTATGGGTATTCAGATATGTTCCCCAGACTGACTCACTGTCATCCAGAGCTGGATCCCCGCAGCCTGAGTGATAGGTGAATCACCTGTCCAAAGACTGAATCAACCTGTCCCTCAGAGTTTTTTTTCTTCCGCAGTGGAACACAGTGCAGCTGTGGCCCATCAGAGAAGAGAGGTCACACGACTGAGAGCCGGTTCACACTGGGGCGACTTGTCAGGCGACCTGGTCGCCTGACAAGTCGCCGGGGGTCTCCTGCCATAGATTAGGACCCGTTCCAATAGGAGCGACACAAGTCACTCCGACTTAGAAAAAGGGTCCTGAGCTACTTTGGGGCGACCTGCATTGACTTCAATGATATGAAGTCCGTGCATGTCTCTCCGAGATTTCACAGGTCACCCGGCAAAGTCGGGTCGCGCCTATGTGAACCGGCTCTTAGGACATTAACCGATAAACTGCAACAAATTTCAAAACCTACTTGTTTTGCAAATGTGCTGTCACAGCGCCACAGATTCACTCGCTGCTTGAATGGCAGGCAGGAAAAACTCTGGACAAGGAAACCGCTTTTAAGGAGGATGACCCTGGTTTCATTGATGTATTTGGGACAATTTGGACCTGATTTTGCGTCCCAAAAGATTCATAGAATTGGCATCCTGTCTTATTGTAGCCTTTGTTATCCAGGGTCAGTGACTGTGCTACAGGAGAGGCTGCACTGCATGGACAGCTACCCATTGTGGAAGGTAAAGGTTTCTTCTCTTCACACTGGTTGAGAGTTCCACGAAGGAATGGCCTGTTGTGAAGACATTACCACTTTATACCTATGCTTTAGTCCCTTGGGTTGGAGAGTACCCAAAAGTAGGAAAGCTGCTACCACACATATGCTACCTTTTTGATAGGGGTTGGAAAACGGCCCAAATCACTTCCACCAAGAAGCTTATCACTGGCTGAACAAATTTAAACTCAGTAAATTCTCAGTTGTGTCAGGAAGTAGTTTTAAAATCCCTTTCTTCCAGCTGCTAATTATAAACCGTGCTGGTAGACAAGTGGTTTGGGTGGTTTGGTTATAGCACTTTGTAGGCAAATCTGGGTAACCTTAAAAAATGCAGACCTAAAAATTTTTTTTATTTTTTTATTGTAGATTATTGATTCACCAGATGAACTTGGAAGGAAGGTGCAGGAGCTTGCCGAAATCATACAAGGAGCCTCCTATGTGGTATTTCATACTGGAGCAGGAATCAGTACTTCTTGTGGGATCCCTGATTTTAGGTTTGTGTTTCTCTTCTTTTCTTTTTTATCTTTTCCCCACCTTCTTCTTCTTCTTTCTTCTTTCTTCTTCTTCGTTTAATATTGAGACTTTACAGCATAGTATTTTAGAATATGTAGTCCAAGCATGATCTCTGAAAGCAGAACTAAACCTATTGATTTATCTGTTTTCCTAGAACAGTTGCATTCAAGGCTTACTGTAAAGAACTGTCACAGTTGCTTGTGCTCTCAACCGAACTGTCGAGCCATCAAATGGTTGGTATCATAACTGATCACATGTGCAGCACCATGGCAACTGCACTGCAGATCAGAGGCTAAGATGTCAGCTTCCTTGGCTGTAAATTATAGGAAGGTTTAGTTTGAGTTTAAAGTAGAATGAAGATATGCTGGTAGAGTCATGGATTAGAATTTTGATAGATATGTAGACTTGTAATACTTTTATAAAAAGCCCACGCCCTCCTACACCCAAAGCTGCTGTATTTACGATCACCTTGATATCTTTAGTACTTTCAAAAATGAGTGTACAGAGCTATGGATAATATAAACATAAAGGCTAGGCTGACATCTGTGTGATACGGGTTATCCGCAACGCGTTTTTATGTGCATTTTTACACTCGCTTTTAGGTGCGCTGCCAATAAACAATCCCTGTATGCAAACACCATTTTATAAAGTGACCAGTGTAACATGCTAATAATTGTATTTATCCATTCCAGTGTTTTTTTTTTTTTTTTTTTCAATTTATGTACAGCAATCAGTAAAAGTCCACCAATATCCAGGCCATGAAGCAAACTCAACAGTGTGCAGGAAACAATCCCCATGTTCTTCCATTTTTCCCATTCATGCAAACTCAAATCATGTTGTGATAAATATATCCAGATGAATGAACATTCACAAGCTAGAGAGACCCCTTATTTGCATTAGTGGTTCAGCTACATTTTTTTTTATGCTACTTTGCCGATTTTTACCATTCCCCATTGATCCCTGTTAAGCAGGTATGGAGTAGGAGAGGGCAGAAGATCATCTAGTGTAAAACCATTTATTCTTTAACCTTCCTAGCGGTATTCCCGAGTGTGACTCGGGGTAAGAGTTTAGTGCCAAAAGCGGTAACCCGAGGTAGCGCTAAGAAGATCGCTGGATGCTGGAGGAGGTTTTACTTACCTTTTCTCCGGGATCCAGCGAAGACTGCGAGCGGTGTGCGGCGGCGGAGCTCTCTCCCGATCGTCTGCGAGCCCCGGCTTCCGTCTCCGGCGACGTGACATCCGCCGGGGGGGTGGAACCGGCGGCAAATTCGAATGTAAAATGCACCAAACACACTGATATCGTTCAAAATAAAATCACATTACATTACCCCCCAGTGCCCTTTCCTGCAGTTTTACTGTACTTTTTATGTAAATATATGTATGTATATATATATATATATATATATACACATATACATATATATATACACACACATATATTATATATATATATATATATATATACATATATATCTATATATATATATATATATATGTGTGTACATATATATATATATATACATGTAATTCTTGTGAATGAGCAGCCCAAACCAACTGTATACATTATATATATATATATATATATATATATATATATAATATGTATAATAAATGTATACAGTTGGTTTGGGCTGCTCATTCACAAGAATTACATGCTTTCAGCACCTAAAATAATGGTACCGCTTTCAGCACCTAAAATCCAAAAGAATCATACCGCCAGGGAGGTTAAAATCCAAGTATAAAAACACTGATGCACTCACATATTCATGTCTGATCCCAGCACTAAGGTGTGACTGCGTATACTTGTGGGCTGGCTCCACCTGCTCTTCCTGCCTGGTACTGTGTGCAGGATGGCGTCAGATCCTAAGCCCACACAACCTTTTTTGTCATTAGAATGTCAGTCTGGAGTGCTTCTGATGACGTCCTATTGAGGAAGCCGGTGTCAACACCCTTTATTTAGGTGTCAGATTGCAGTTGGCTCTGTGCTGTGGGGTGTGTGACTAAAGTAACCTACCTCCTGATATTTAGTGGGCTCTGAAGGGGAGAGGGTTTTAACTAAAGAGGTACAGCTAATGTTGAAGAATTTGCTTTATCGTTGTGTATCACCTGAGGATAGTCATTTCAATTTGCTTAAAGCGGAGTTCCACCCAAAAGTGGAACTTCCGCTTTAGGGAGTCCTGACCCCCCGACATGCCACATTTGGCATGTCATTTTTTGGGGGGGGGAGCGGGTACCTAGTTTTGACAGGTACCCGCTCCCACTTCCGCTCGGAGCGCCGCGGCGCCCTGAGCGGAAGTTCTCCTCTCCCCCTCCCTCCCTGCAATCTTCTGGGACACGTCAGAGGTCCCAGAAGATTGCCGGCCAATCACGGCGCGCTGCGCGACTCGCGCATGCGCAGTGGGTACCCGGCTGTGAAGCCGCAAACTGTAACAGCCGGGTGCCCACAGCAGTGATGCCGGCGCCGAGGGAGAGGATCGAGGCTTCCGGCGGCCGCATCGCTGGACCGTTGGACAGGTGAGTAAATGGCTGGAACTCCGCTTTAAATAAACATTTATTACCAGTTTTGTAGTGATAATTCATTCTTTACTTTTTTTTCTTTGAAAAGGGGCTTGATTTGCTTGCAGGCATGCCTATCTATTCTCAGACGTACAAGCCTGTCCTTATTACTCCCACCTTATACAAGATGAGCATCGAGAAGGAGAAAATTCCATAACATAAAATCCTTAGTCCCCGTTCACACTAAGGCGACCTGTGAGGCCACCTGGTCGCCTCACAGGTCGCCGTAGGTCGCCTTCCATAGGGAAGCTGCGGACCCGTTCTAATAGGAGCGACACAAGTCGCTCCGACTTAGAAAAAGTGTCCGGTGCTTCTTTGGGGCGACCAGGAGGCGACCGCCATAGACTTCAATGTTATGAAGTCCGTGCCTACCGCTCCAAGGTCGCGGCGCGCTGCTCGCACCGTGACCCCGGAGGTCGCCCCTGGAAGTAGCGTCGCTGGTATGTGAACGGGACCTTATATTAAAATGTTCAACAAAATAAAAACACCCTACATTATCTGGTGCTTTAGTTGCACCAAAAGATTGCACTTGTTTTTCCATTGCTCTCTTTTCCTTTTGAGAGCATGCGAGTGTTGGCAGCTTTATACAGTGCATCCGGAAAGTATTCACATCGCTTTACTTTTTCCACATTTTATGTTACAGCTTTATTCCAAAATGGATTAAATTATTTTCCTCAAAATTCTACAAAAATACCCCGTAATGACAACGTGAAAGAAGTTTGAAATCTTTGCAAATTTATAAAAAAAAAACAAAATCACATGTACATACAGTGGATGTAAAAAGTCTACACACCCCTGTTAAAATGTCAGGTTTCTGTGATGTAAAAATAATGAGACGAAGATGATGATTTCAGAACATTTTCTAGCTTTTAATGTAACCTATAAACTGTAAAACCAAAATATGGTTGCATAAGTGAGCACACCTCTTATAACTGGGGATATAGCTGTGTTCAGAATTAACCGCTTGCCGACCGCCGCAAGTAGATATACTGCGGCAGTCAGCCCCTCACAGGCAAAGTGACGTATATATACGTCACTAGCCTGTGAGGCTGTGGGGAGCGGACCCCAGCGTGTGTGACCGGCGGACCCGATGTCCGCCGCTCACTCTGCGATCATCGGGGGAGAGGGAGAAAGTCAGGCAGCTTGTGTAAACAAGCTGCCTGTCATTCTCCCCTGTGTAGAAACACTGATCATACGGTTCTACTATGTAGGACCGTTGATCAGTGTTCCTACAGCTCAAGCCACAGCCAATCACAGTTAGAATCATGCCCCTAGGGACACACACAGCCCCTCCCTCTCAAATAAAGTTAACCCCTTCACTGCCAGTGTATTTTTACAGTAACAGTGCATATGTATAGCACTGATTACTGTAGAAATGTCACTGGTAACCCCAAAAGTGTCAAAAATGTCAGTCAAGGGTCCGATCTGTCCGCCCCAATGTTGCAGTACCGCAAAAAAAATTGCAGATCGCCGCCATTACGCGTTAAAAAAAAAATGACAAAAATCTTTCCCTTTGTTAGTAAACGCGATAACTTTTGCGCAAACCAATCAAAATACGCTTTTTGCGATTTTTTTTTTTTTTTTTTCTTTTGTCTTTCTTTTCTTTTTCTTTTTTTCTTTCTTTTCTTTTTCTTTTCTTTTCTTTCTTTCCATAGTTACATAGTAGGTGAGGTTGAATACAGTAAAGACAATAGTCCATCCAGTTCAACCTGTGTAGGTGTGTGTGGCTGTAATCATCTCACATAACCCTGAATGTTCTGATCCTTGAGATGTACGTCTAAGAGTCTTTTGAAAACCACCTCTTGTGGTAGAGAATTCCACAATCTTGTAGCCCAGTAAATAACCCCTCACGTTGCCTGAGGTTAAAACGCTTCTCCTCTAATCGCATTGTATGCCCTCGAGTCCTCTTGCAATCTCTTTGACTGAATAGCTGTTTTTCTATGCCGAGATCACCATTGAGATATTTATAAATTGCTATCATGTCCCCTCTCAGGCGTCTCTAGAGCACATTACCTAAGAGACTCTGGATTGCTAGTGCGCTGATCAAGATTCATATCATTTTTTCAACATATTCACGTTCACACATTGGCACTTTACGTTTTTTGGACATTTATTTGTTCTACATCATTTAGCGCGACTTAATTAGTACATATTGATTTGAGGGTGTGGTCACACTTGAAGTTGCTGCTTCACATATTTCTTTTTCACCTTTAGCGCAGTTATTATTCCTTTTTCACTATTAAACCTCATTTGCCATGTCGTTGCCCATTCTGTTATCTTGTCCAGGTCATTCTGTAGGATATCTGCTTCATTCTGTGCTGTTATCGCCCTGCCCAATTTTGTGTCCTCTGCAAAAACTGATATTGAACTACTGATCCCGTCCTCAGTGCTGTTTTATGAATAAATTGAACAAGGTTAGTCCCAGGACTGAGCCTTGGGGGACCCCGCTTACCACCTCAGACCAGTCTGAGTATGTGCTGTTTATTACCACCCTCGGGACACACCCTTTTAGCCAGTTCCATATCCAAGAGCAAACCCTGCGGTCGATACCTGCAGACCTTATTTTATAAATTAAGCGCTTGTGGGGAACTGTATCAAACGCCTTAGCGAAATCCAGGTATACTACATCCACTGGTCTGCCCCTATCTAGCTCACAGCTCACCTCCTCGTAGAATGTTAAGAGACTGGTTTGACAAGAATGCCCATTTGTAAGCCCGTGCTGATTGCTACTGATGATGTTGTTGTCTTTAGCAAACTCTTCGATATAGTCCCTTATCATCCCCTCCAGAAGTTTACATACTATTGATGTCAAACTGACAGGCCTATAATTTCCCGGGATATGCCTCTGCCACTTTTTGAATATCGGTATCACGTTAGCTTTCCTCCAATCCCCTGGTACATTTCCTGTCATAATACTGTCAGCAAAGATCAGGAACAGTGTTCTAGATATAATCTTACTGAGTTCCTTGAGTACTCTCGAATGTACGCCATCTGGGCCTGGTGATTTGCTTGTGTTAATTTTATCCAGCTTTTCCCTGATTTCACCCTCTGTTAGCCATAGTGGCAAGTCCTGTGTATTACTACTAACCATACAGTCATGGTCAGTGTACCCCTCCTTTTCCTGTGTAAAGACTGACGAGAAAAAAGCGTTGAGCACGGTTGCTTTTTCAGTGTCCTCTGTAACCATCCTCCCATCATCGTTAATTATGTGTGCAATATGCTCTGCCCTAGTTTTTTTGCTGTTGATATATTTAAAGAATTTATTTGGGTTCTTTTTACTATCCTCCGCTATTTGTCTCTCAAAGTTGATTTTAGCCATTTTGATTTCGTATTTACTTCTTCTTATTTGCCTCCTTGTATTGCTCGAAAGCCGATACTGTGCCCTCTGATTTATAATTCTTGAAGGCCATTTTTTTCCCCCTAATACGTTCTTTAACGCTACGGTTTTGCCAGCCAGGTTTGGCTTTGTCTCTTCTAAATTTATTTCCCATAGGAATGCACTGCAAGATGCATTTGTTTAATATGTTCCTAAAGCTTTCCCATTTTTCCTCCGTGGTCAGTGATCCCAGGGTTTGGTCCCAGTTTACCCTTTCCATCAATGAGCACAATTTTGGAAAGTTTGCCCTTCTGAAGTTTAGGGTTCTTATGTTCCCCGCTTGCCTTGTTATATTGTTATTTACCCTAAATGTGATCATCCTGTGATGGCTAGAGCCCAGGTTGTCCTGGACTCCTACCTGCGAGATTAGGTCTGGGTCATTAGTGATCAATAGATCCAGGACTGCGTTTTCTCTAGTTGGAGAATCCACCAACTGTGACATGTAGTTATCCTGTAAGGTTTTCGTGTATAGACGGACCTTCTGTGAGTGTGCAGTTCCCTCTACCCAGTCAATGTTGGGATAATTGAAGTACCCCAATATGATGACTGATCCCAGTTTTGCCACTTTACCCAATAGTGCTAAAAATTCCAGCTCTACCTCCTCCCCTTGGTTAGGTGGCCTATAGCAAACCCCCACAATTACTTTTCCCTTTTCTCCTTTCCCTATGGAGTTCTACCCACACAGATTCTAAATACATACTCATCCCTTCCGTAATGTCACTCCTCTCTCTCACCCTTACATTGTTCTTGACACAGAAACATACCCCTCCCCCTCTTTTTTCCTACCCTGTCCTTCCGGTACACCGAATACCCTTGGATATTGGCCAGCCAGTCGTGTGAGGGGTCGAACCAAGTCTCTGTTATTCCCACAAGGTCTATGTCTTCCTCATGTACTAACATTTCCAAGTCATCCATTTCTTTCTCTCTCTCTCTCTCTCTCTCTCTCTTTCTCTCTCTCTTTCTCTCAAATCAAATTAAATAAGCTTTATTGGCAGGACCAAATACATTTTAGCATTGCCAAAGCAGTTGAGTTGGGGGGGGGGTAATATAAAGGGGAATGGGGGGTGGGTCTATGTAAAGGATTTTTAAGTCCTCAGTTTTTCATGCCCCTCTCAGTCTGTGACACAATGTCACATATTGTGCAGCTATTCTCACCATTGGCTCCTCTTCTCCCAGTAGGATTTGGAGTTTCCTCTTCTCTTCTATAGAATTGAAGTCCGGGATGAGAGTGGAGAGTCTCTGGAAGTGAGTGTCCCTCACTGATGAGTACTTGGGGCACTGTAGTAGGAAGTGGTCTTCGTCCTCCAGGACCCCCTGGTCACACTGCTGGCACAATCTGCTCTCCCTGGGTTTGTAGGTTTGTCTGTGCCGTCCTAATTCCATTTCCAGGCTGTGGGCACTCAGTCTGTACAGGGTCTGTCTGTCTTTGGGTTCTTGAAGCACCTCCAGGTCTCTCTCTCTCTTTCGCTTTCTCTTTCTCTGTCACTGCAGTGAATAGACCTGCAATATTAAAAAAATAAATATTTTGAACAGCGTAGTTCGCTGGTGTAAACGTTCCATGGTTTGTTACTTTGTTTTAGGTGTTCACATTTTGTATATGGTAAAAATGTGTAGTTTATGTTTAACCACTTGACCTCTGTAAGGTCTTACCCCCCCTTCCTGACCAGAGCATTTTTTGCTTTTTGGCACTGCGCTACTTTAACTTGTAATTGTGTGATAGAGCTTTCTTTTGGTGGTATTTGATAATCGCTGGGATTTTTATTTTTGTGATATATGCAAATGAGAAAATATTTTTTTACTTTTTTTGTAAAAAAAATATTCAATAAACTCAAATTTTGTCATAAATTTAGGCCAAAACATATTCAGCTACATGTCTCTATTAAAAAAAATGCCAATAAGCATATATTGATTTGGTTTGCGCAAAAGTTATTGCGTCTACAAACTATGGTGTATAGATACTGGAGTTTAGGCAGCTTTTGCTTTGACTGCCTATCTCATTTTTTGAGGTGATAAAATGCCAGGGCAGAACACCCCCCCCCCCACCCCTTTAAATTACCCCCTTTAAATTACCCCCTTTAAATTACCCCTTTTAAATTACCCCTTTTAAATTACCCCTTTTAAATTACCCCTTTTAAATTACCCCTTTTAAATTACCCCTTTTAAATTACCCCTTTTAAATTACCCCTTTTAAATTACCCCTTTTAAATTACCCCTTTTTGGAAAGTAGACACCACAAGGAATTTGCTGTGAGTCATGTTGAGACCATAGAAGATTTATTTTTTATTTTTTTAAATGTGAAAAAATAAATTCACTACCGATCACAGATGGCACAGTCCCCAAGATATATTTGATAAGAGGCATGGTGGGTATTTTGCAGATCTCCTTCTTTGTGTCAAGGTTTTGAAGATTAAAAAAGAAAATACGTTATTTTTCTTAATTTTTTAAAAAACTTTAGCAACAATTAGCTTGAATTCGGTGATTGGTTTTCGGGGTCCTGTACGTGGCTAGACTGCCAAAAAGTCTCTCGCATGTGGTGTCCCCATACTCAGAAGAGGATTGCTTTTACATGAAAGCTGACTGAAAAAAAAAAAAATGATTCCAAGATGATGCCTACACCTGCAGGCATCATCCCGGCATAACCACTCAAAGTCCAGCGACGCACCAGTACGCTGCTGGTCCTTGTTGGGCATATATTGTAATGTTCTTTTTTTCGTGCAGCCTTTGGGCTGAACAAAAAAAGAGAGGCTAAAAGATTCCTCCATTCACATCGCTCGATATGGATGAAGAAATCTCTGCCAAGAAAAGCGAACAAAAATATATGCCAAAGCATAGGGGTGACCTGCCCACTGACCACCCTAGGCCCCATGCTTTGGCATATACTTTATTTATTTTTTCTTTTCGCTGCAGTGGAGAAAACTCCTACAGCGCTGCAATTATTGACACGTATTCTGAAAGCACACCCTTTCCAGGCTAAGGTCTCCTCAAAATGCAATAGCCAGTTTCCTTACTATGTAATCTCTTTTGAGACCCTGTGTAAATGTGTGCCCTATACTGCCATGCTGTATCTTATACTAATACTCCACTAGGGTGTGGTAGCGACGGAAGCAGTTCTTGAAGCAGAGACCAGGTGGGCCAGGCAGGAGGGACAAAAAAGCGAGTGTCTCTTTTCCCTATCGTTCATTGACGGACGCACGATTCTGGATAAATGAGAATCGCTGCTTTTTTTTGCTTAGAATAAAGATCACGATTCTCTGCGTAACAACATCATCTTTCACGTTATACAAAAAAATTTGAGTAACTTTAATCAAAGAAAAAAAAAAACAAAAAAAAAACAAAACTAAACAGTAAAGTGTATTTCTCCATCGTTCATTGACGGATGCAGTCTGATGCATATCAGGAGGGTTATACTACCCCCTACAGGAGCAGGACACTAGGCAGAAAAAAAGTTCTGGCTACGCCTATGGGCAGTCCCAGGGGGTATGCCCTCTCTCTTCCTGCATAGGATGTCAGTTTTAATCTGCCTAGTTAGGAGTAAGGACCTAGTTCCTTGCTGTGATCTCTAGTCCTGGCAAAAGGTGTTTTTTTTTTTTTTTTTTCTAGTTGGCATTTACTCCGGATATTTTTCCTGTGAGATCTACAAGCAACTAAGCTGGATCTGGGCAAAAGGCTGGATATATAGTTCCAGTGGTCACCCCAGCCGGCCAGCAAGCATGCGCAGATCCCAGCTCCGCGCTAGGTTGGCCGTGACATAGTCCCACTAGATGGGGACTGGCCCTGCGAGTTAAACGTCTCGCCAGGTCTCATACGACCGGTTCTAGGCCCGAGTTGCAGCGTATCTATTGGTCGACAGCCCCCCACTTCAGTGGAGAGGGGTTCTGTCAGGAGATGGCACTCGCCTGTTCCTGGTATGGTGAGTAAATGTTACCCCCGTTTTCCCCCTGGCAGGCTTTGGGGTGGACCCTTACTAACCCGGGTTACCCTCTGTCCTGTCACACATCCTCCCTCTCCCCCCACCTACCCGGTCTCCTTTGATAGTGAGAATGACTTCTCTACCTGCCACCATGCAAGAAAAGGGGCTGATGGATGCACTGGGTTGTATCGGTGCGTGAGACCCTAAAAATGGAGGACGTAGCTGCGACTGAGGCGCAGGTTACGTTTGGCACTCACAAGCCATCCAGAGCGGCAAAGGTTTTTCCCTTTCACGCTTATTTTGAAAACATGGTCAAGAAAGAATGGGACCACCCAAAGCGTTGCCCCTGGGGTGCCTAAGCGGATTGTTAAACGCTACCCCCTTTGAGGAGTCCCTTCTAAAAAAAAGTGGACTGTGCCACCTACGGTGGACCCTCTGTTCTCAAGGCTGAATAAAGCTACCTTGATCCTAGTGGAGGATCCCCGTCCTTTAGGGATCCGGCGGATAGGAAGGCGGAGTCTGTGGCCCGCAATATGTACTCCCTGGTGGGGTCTGCACTAAGACCGATGTTTACTGTTACCCTTGTCTCACAAACCTTGACTGAATGGGCTAAGTTACTACGCCGTGACCTGGAGGGGGAAACCACTCCCTTCTGACTTTGCGGAGCTGTTGGTGCAGGGGCTGCAATTTGTTTGAGATGCCGTGCTGGATGCTGCTCCCGTGTTGGCCTTAATGTCGGTTTTGGCAGTAGTCCTACGGCATATACTTTGGCTAAAGTGCTGGTCTGTGGATCAGGCCTCAAAGAAGGCCTTGACTGATCTACCTTTTCAAGGATATCACCTGTTTGGGGCTACCCTGGATGACATTATCAAAGGTCTCACAGGGGGTAAGAGTACCTTTCTCCCACAGGCTAACAAGGGTAAGGACCCTCGTCCTTGCAAACAAAAATCAAGAAAATCAAGTTTCTCCAGACCCGGGGACAATGCCCCTTCGGCCTGAAGATGCGCCCTCACCCGTATCTGAGGTGGTGGGGACGTCTGTGCCGGTTCCCAGACCTGTGGCTATCCCGGATACAAGACAAATGGGTTCACGAGGTCATATGGTCCGGTTACAAGATTGAGTTTCGATCCGTCCCACTGGTAAGGTTCTTCCCTTCCAATGTGAGACTGTCCCTGGTTCGCCTACAGGCTCTCTTTGGGGTGGTACAGGACCTGGTACAACAGGGATTAATAGTTCTGTGTGAGGTTTTCAGGGCTTTTATTCAAACCTGTTTATGGTCCCCAGGAAGGAAGGCAAGGTGTGTCCAATCCTGGACCTGAAGGCACTGAATTGTTTTGTGCGAGTTCAAAAATTCAAGATGGAATCTGTTCGCACGGTGGTGGCCTCCCTACATCAGGGGTATTTCCTGGCCTCCATAGACATCAAAGATGCCTATCTTCACATCCCAATATGTGCAGGACACCCAACGGTTTCTGCTCTTTGCCGTGGGAGAGGATCACGATCAGTTTGTGGCATTACCCTTTGGTCTCGCATCTGCTCCTCGGGACTTCACAAAGGTGTTGGCTCTGTTCCTGGCGTTGTTACGCTAGCGGGGAATATCGGTCCTGGGTTACCTGGACAATCTGCTACTCCGTGCCGAGTCTCCCACAGTGCTGGTGACAAACTCGGAGCTCACCATGGGAACTCTGGAGGAGTTTGGGTGGATTCTGAACCTTCAGAAGTCGTCCCTGGTCCCTTCCATGAGACTTGACTATCTGGGCCTGACTTTGGACTCGTCCTCAGCCAGGGTGTTTCTTCCTCTGGAAAAATCCCATAAACTCCAGAATGCGATTCAGCTGTTGCTGTCCAGCAAATGTTCATCCCTGCAGACTTGTATGAGAGTTCTTGGACTGATAGTGTCATACTTCGACTACTTTTTGTCTTTACTGTAAAATCCTTTTCTCTGAAGGTCATTTGACGCAGTACCCGCCCCTATATTTTGAGTTGGGTTGATATGGTTTTCTCTGACACTGCTTTGATACAAAACTGACATCCTATAGCAGGGAGAGAGGATATACCCCCTGGGGATTGCCCACAGGCCTAGCCAGCACTTTTTTTTTTTCTAAAATAGTAAAAGTGGTTGAGACCAAGGTAAGACTGCAAACACTCGCCCAGCGCTCCTTGTTAAGGGATAAAACCACACACTAGATAAATAATGATAAATTACATAAAATTTGCTGATCGCAGCCGCTGTAATAAAAACAATATATGTAAATGATGAAATAAAATACTGTAGGAGTACTTAAAAAGTATAGTCCAGCACTTGATTGCATCCAGCAGCGCTCAATATATCAAACATATATCATAGATCATAAAAGTCCTCAAAAGGTAAAAAATGTCTTTGGACTCAATAAAAATATTCTTAAAAATCACCAGACAGTTCATAAGATAGTGATAATAATAATCCCCGGTGTATTGATGTCCGTAGTTAGGTTCCAACATTCACCACACCAAACGTGACCCCCCTAGCAGTGGGCACTCACCGGAAATATTATACATATACGCCTGTAAGCATAGGTAGCTTGGACCCTTGACACCTTTGGATATCCCCGTCAATGCTAGATGACTTCCACATACGTGTTCCAATCATGGATTCAGATGTGTCATGGAAATAAAGATGGGGGCACAATAGTGTGATACAGTTTCAACATTTATTGCACAAATCACTCCAAGATAAAACCCCAAATCCAATATGCTTACATATAAACAGATCATTCAAGCAGAATAAAAGTAACCCATCGGTTATGGCCAGCTCACCACTGCTGCATGAATATATTCAAGCCTCCACTGCTGCATGAAAATATTCAAGCCTCCTTCAGGGTGAGATCCGGATGCCAGCCAGAACTTCTTGTGGTTACCAGGGAAACGCGTTTCGTCCATATAGACTTCAACTGAGGACCAGGCATGCTGTAAAATGCTCCCATATTTATATACAGATGACCAGGACTGATCCCACTGCGTGTTATAATGACTCCTCCCACTGGGAGGGGTTCAACACGCTTCAATTGCCGCCAAATTGCACTACTTCCGGTATACACGATACCGGAAGTGATGTCGGAGGTAAACAACCCTGTGCCCGGACGTTCCTACGTCATTTCCGGCGGACGTCCCTACGTCACCTCCGGCGGAACCGCTACAGCTATTGCCGTTCCAATCACATCCGGAGCATTCATCCCGGATGTTGTTTTCCACCAAGCGGAAGTGACTGAACGACTGTCGGCATGGGGATACCACCCCGCTATTGACAATAATCATCATTTTAGCAAATTGCAGCCCATGATAGTTACAAAGTTACAATTACAAATGTTACCGGGGGGCAGTCCTAGTAATCCATTTACATGAAAATAATGCTATAAAAGTATATAACTCATATTGCACAAATGTACTCCCAATTACTATGGGAATACAGTAGAACCATATAATCGTATCCCGCGTACGTGCTAATACACGCTGCATAGTATATACGTGTTAAAACCACAAATCAGCTTACATTTAAAAGCGATCATAATAATTTACATTCACATGGCATCTGACTGCCTAAAATTTCATATATGCAAACGGTCTAATAAAACCACATATATATATATCTTAAAAAGTAAATATACAGAGGAATGCATAAAATCTATTTGTATAAAAAAAAAAGAATAAAAAAACAGAGATGCATAAAAGATCATGTTTTGATGGTGATCCACACTAAATGACTAAATAAAAATATATATAAATAAAATATATATAAATATGAAGTGGGAAGGGGGAAAGTGCCTCTTAAAAATTGCCTTTTTAAGAGGCAATTGGTCCGGTATATCCATTCTGTCTCTTTTTTTGATAATTCTCGGACCCTATTAGCCCCACGCCAAGAGTGGGGCATTTTTTCGATCCCCCAAAACTTTAGACCTGAAGGGTCCCTCATATGTTTATCCCTAAAGTGTAAAGGGACACTGTGCTCTCTGAACCCTATACATATATTGTAAATATGTTCTGCAATCCTCACACCAAGTTTCCTTTTCGTGCGGCCAATACAAATCATGCCGCACGGGCACTCCATGCCATACACAACGTGTGTAGACATGCATGTTATGGTCTCTTTAATTTCAAAGATCCTGCCGTTGGCATTAGATGTAAAAGAGGTCAGCCCTCTAAAGTGCGTGTTTACCTGCCGGCATGCTTTGCATCGTCTACAGGCATAGAAGCCTGGAGTGTTCCAGAACATTTGAGGAGCCTTGGGTAGATCTAAAACCTTTTTCACAATACGATACCCTATACTGGGTGCTTTGCGATAAATAAAAACTGGGCTGGAGGGTAAAACAGGTCCTAAAATCTTATCCATTTTTAAAACATTCCAATGTGTCTTAAAAACTTCTTCAAACTCTCGGTATTGAACATTAAAACAAAAAACGAAATGCGTCAGTCCACGGGAATGCTGTTTCCCTTGTAACCACAAGAAGTTCTGGCTGGCATCCGGATCTCACCCTGAAGGAGGCTTGAATATTTTCATGCAGCAGTGGAGGCTTGAATATTTTCATGCAGCAGTGGTGAGCTGGCCATAACCGATGGGTTACTTTTATTCTGCGTGAAAGATCTGTTTATATGTAAGCATATTGGATTTGGGGTTTTATCTTGGAGTGATTTGTGCAATAAATGTTGAAACGGTATCACACTATTGTGCCCCCATCTTTATTTCCATGACACATCTGAATCCATGATTGGAACACGTATGTGGAAGTCATCTGGCATTGACGGGGATATCCAAAGGTGTCAAGGGTCCAAGCTACCTATGCTTACAGGCGTATATGTATAATATTTCCGGTGAGTGCCCACTGCTAGGGGGGTCACGTTTGGTGTGGTGAAGGTTGGTACCTAACTACGGACATCAATACACCGGGGATTATTATTATCACTATCTTATGAACTGTCTGGTGATTTTTAAGAATATTTTTATTGAGTCCAAAGACATTTTTTACCTTTTTGAGGACTTTTATGATCTATGATATATGTTTGATATATTGAGTGCTGCTGGATGCAATCAAGTGCTGGACTATACTTTTTAAGTACTCCTACAGTATTTTATTTCATCATTTACATATACTTTTTTTTTCTGCCTAGTGTCTCACTCCTGTAGGGGGCAGTATAACCCTACTGTTATAAAGAACAGAGACTGCATCCGTCAATGAACTTCAGAGAAAAGGATTTTACGAGAAGACAAAAATCCAATTATTCTATGTCTGCTACAGACAAGACCTCTTTTTCTGGGTCAATTTTGGTTCAGGGTACCAGGAATGGCATCTGAAAAATGCCTCTCATGCAGCCAGCTCACTGCATCTGAATTGGGGGTTTGGGCCACAGCACCTTCTGAATACTAAAGGGCTGTGATCTCTTCCTGAAATTTTAGGAAGGATCCCCTTCTTTCTGATGCTTTGTATAGTACAGATGCGTTTTAAACACGGCCAATTGGAATAAATATACGGACACCTTCCTGTACCAGCATCTGGCTTTATGGGAAATTAAGCATGGCACCATCATCTGATGGTTGAAGTCCATCCTTCCATTTTAAGGTTGTAGTCATGAACACAGGTGCTTCTCAACAACATCTGTCATTGTTTAAATAACAACGGTATAGTAGAAAAATCTCAACGTATAGATCAGCCCACAACACTAGCAGCGATAGTAAGCATAAACAATACTATGCTTATACAACACTAAATGTCAATCCTGCAAGGAAGGAATGAAATGGAGTCTCTGGTTTATGTCTAATCAAAATCCAGTAATGCTTAGTCCAAACGTCGGGAAGGGTGTGAAGGATCTCTCAATCATCCACTAAGTCTACACCAACCACCGGTGCTCCCCCCTCTCTCTGGACACTCACAGGATACTAGATCAAAACTCTCCCTTACACAATAAACCGATACTCAGGTGATATGTCTCCAAGCTCTTTGGATCCAAATTCCATATGACATTTAGTAGCCTTCAGAAAGTATTCCATTCACCATATCATGTAAATAAATAGAGTGGGGGCACATAGCGTAATTCCGCAACACTTTAATAAAGTCAAACAAAACACACTCGCTCCACTCCCCTCCAGGTTCTACTTACAAGAGAAAGCTGAAATGAAGGCATTTAGCAAAGACATGCACGCCATATGACCACCGCTGTTACTGTCCTGTATCCAGCAGGTACACGTAGCGTAGCCAAGCGTGGCATCAATAGTTGGCGACCGCGCACAAATGCACTGACGCTCTCAGTGGAAGTCCTTTACGACTAAACGCGTCAGTGAGTGTGTGCGCGGTCGCCAACTATTGATGCCACGCATGGCTACGCTACGTGTACCTGCTGGATACGGGACAGTAACAGCGGTGGTCATATGGCGTGCATGTCTTTGCTAAATGCCTTCATTTCAGCTTTCTCTTGTAAGTAGAACCTGGAGGGGAGTGGAGCGAGTGTGTTTTGTTTGACTTTATTAAAGTGTTGCGGAATTACGCTATGTGCCCCCACTCTATTTATTTACATGATATGGTGAATGGAATACTTTCTGAAGGCTACTAAATGTCATATGGAATTTGGATCCAAAGAGCTTGGAGACATATCACCTGAGGATTGGTTTATTGTGTAAAGCCCCGTACACACACACAGATCGTCGTCATACAAATGTTCGTCTTTTCTCCCCGGGATGTCGGTGTCTGTTGAAAAGTGCAAAGACAGCACAAGGACAGCACAAGAATTTTGTCCGCAGACTTCAGCTGACTGCAGAAGTGATGTCATGTAATGGTTAACTTTCCCTGTGTTTTTTATTTTCTGAGCATGCCCAGTCTTGCAAATCTGCGGTCTGTCGGCTGATTTCTGTACTGACAGGCGAACAATCGTCCGTTCTGGTGTCTGCAGACAAAAATTTTCATGTTTGCAAGAAAGACTCTTGTCCGCGGATTGTGTGCAGACAGCTGTCGGAGGCACCATACTAACACGCATACAATCGGCAGATCTTTCGTCCGCCGACGTTTGTATGACGACGATCTGTGTGTGTGTACGGGGCTTAAGGGAGAGTTTTGATCTAGTATCCTGTGAGTGTCCAGAGAGAGGGGGGAGCACCGGTGGTTGGTGTAGACTTAGTGGATGATTGAGAGATCCTTCACACCCTTCCCGACGTTTGGACTAAGCATTACTGGATTTTGATTAGACATAAACCAGAGACTCCATTTCATTCCTTCCTTGCAGGATTGACATTTAGTGTTGTATAAGCATAGTATTGTTTATGCTTACTAGCGCTGCTAGTGTTGTGGGCTGATCTATACGTTGAGATTTTTCTACTACACCGTTGTTATTTATTCTTCATTATATAGCAGCAGCTGCGACCCATACATTCAGGGTTCTTTTTGTATAATTGCATCTCTTATATAATTTTGAGCGCTGGGTGAGTGAGTTCTGCATATCTGAAGCACCCATTGTGCATTTCCTTCACTCCATCTTAATATCTGTCATTGTTTGTTTAAATTTGGACTGTCGTGTCTGCGTGAATGTAAAGACAGGATGAAAACATCCTGTTTTGTCCTTACACTTCACTGGAAGCAATTCATTACTTCTCAAGCAGGCTCTCTCCCACACTCTTAAGTCGGGTATTTACAAGTCTTTGGGGGAAGCCCCAGTGATTAGGTCGCACGGTGCCACCCCTCGATTTAAAAAAATTGTCTAAAAAGTAGCACGCTTGCATAAAATTGTCCACGTACAAATGGTACCCTTTACGGGACAAGGGAGACGCCAAGTCCTAAACAATCCTGCCTCTGCTCCTGTGTAGCCTGGGCGGTTGTGGGGCTCCACGTGACTATCTTCTCCCTCGTAAATCCAAAAAATCATATATATAGCCTGTTGCCCTCTCGCAGAGCTTATGCATTTGAGCCCATGTCTTACATAATTACATAGTAGGTTAGGTTGAATAAAGACAATAGTCCATCCAGTTCAACCTGTGTAGGGCCGTAATCATCTCTCATACCCCTTAATGTTCTGATCCTTGAGATGTACGTCCAAGAGTCTTTTGAAAGTAGCCATACTAACCGCAGTAACTACCTTGTGGTAGAGAATTCCACAATCTTGTAGTCCTAACAGTAAAGAACCCCCTGCATTGCCTGAGCTTAAAATGCTTCTCTAATTGCATTGAATGGCCTCGTGTCCTCATGCAATCCTTGCGACTGAATAGCTTTTTTTCTATGCTGTGATCACCATTGAGGTATTTGTAGATTGCTATCATGTCCCCTCTCAGGCGTCACTTCTCCAGGGTGAATAAATCAAGCGATTTGTAAACGCTCTTTATAATTAAGGTCCTCTAATCCCCTAATTAGTTTAGTTGTCCTTCTCTGAACTCTCTCCAGCTCCAACACATCCCTTCTGAGAACTGGCGACCAGAACTGGACAGAATACTCCAGATGCGGTTGAACCAGAGTTTTATAAAGTTGTAGGATTATAATTTTATCTCTGGAATACATCCCCTTCCTTATGCATGCCAATATCCTGCCGGCCTTGGCAGCTGCAGCTTGACATTGCATTCTATTGCCAAGTCTGTTCTCTACTAATGGCTCGTTTCCACTGAGTGGTACGGTTCGGTACAGTACACTATTTTTGCTGTTTCCGTTGTGAATGGTACCCTAATTCCGTACCGTACCACTTTTTTGGGACCCTTTCGTTGGGGTACCAAGCACGTTAGTACCGTACCAACAGGGTGGAGCTACACTCTGCAGAACTTTGATTGGTTGACAGAGAATCGTCTATCACAGCTTTCCTGCTACACCACGCCTATCATGAAAGGAACTATTGGCAGTGGAAACGCAAGGTGTACCGTTCCGAACTGTACTGAACCGAACCGTACCGTACCACTCAGTGGAAACGAGGCATTAGACTCCCAGATCTGTCTCCATTTTTGATTCCCCCAAATGTCACCCCCCCCCCCCAAAGTGTATTGTGCTTTTATGTTTTTAGTACCCAAGTGCAAAACCTTACACTTCTCCACATTAAACCTCATTTGCCATGTAGTTGCCCACTCTGTTATTTTGTTCAGGTCATCTGGCACGCTTGCTGGGGAGAAACTGTTTAAAAACAAGGTGGGCATTAAAAGTAATGAAGGACTCCTCCTACGTAGACATCTTGTTGGAGCATATACAAGTCTGCAAATTTTTCCAAGTCCTCCCTTCCCCCCCTATACTCTCACCCTCTCCCCATCTCCCCCCTTTGGTCCCCCCCCCCACCTTGCCTCTACTCCCTACTCCTTACTATATGGACTGCTACATTATTTATTTCCACCATTTGTTAAGGAGTAATGTTCAGAACATGATCTGTTTATCATTTTGTACTGTTTACTTGAAAAATAAATACATTTTCTTTAAAAAAAATTAAAGGAACACTTTGAAAACACATACATACTGATATGACTGGGTGGGTAATGTGTTAGGAAGAAAAAGATGCCACATCGTTTGATGGAAATTAAAATGATCAACCTACAAAGGGCTGAATTCAAAGACACCCCAAAAACCAAAGCGAAAAAAATGATGCAGCAGGCTCGTCCATTTTGCTGAAATTTAATTGCAGCAACTCCAAATGAAACTCAGTAGTTTGCATGTATCCATGTGCTTGTATGCATGCCTGACACAGTGGGGGCATGCTCCTAATGAGATAACGGATGGTGTCCCTCCCAGATCTGGACCAGGGCATTACTACGCTCCTGAACAGACTGAGGTGCAACCTGGCAGCGTCGGATGAACCGAAACATAATGTCACTGAAGTGTTCTATTGGATTTAGGTCAGGCGAGTATGGGGGTCATTCAATGGTATCAATTCCTTCATCCTCTAGGAACTGGCTGCATACTCTCGCCACACGAGGCCAGGGATTGTAGTGCTCCAGGTGAAAGCCAGGACCCACTGCACCACCGTAGGTTTGGACAGTAGGTCCAAGAATTTTATCCATTTTCTAGGCTTTAGAGGTCTGTGTGTCCCTCCATGGATATGCCTCACCAGAACATCACTTACCCACCACCCAATTGGTCATGCTAAATGATGTTACAGGCAGCATAACGTTCTCCACGGCTTCTCCAGACCCTTTCATGTCTGTCACATGTGCTTAGGGTGAACCTGCTCTCATCTCTGAAAATCACAGAGCTCGGGTGATGGACCTGCCAGTTCTAGTGTTCAATGGCAGTTGAGCTCTGCGGTGCTGGGCAATGAGCACAGGGCCCACTAGAGGGCGTTGGGCCCTCAAGCCACCCTCATGAAATCGGTTTCTGAATGTTTGGTTAGAAACATTCAC
The DNA here is from genome assembly GCF_965119305.1 of Pelophylax lessonae. NCBI lineage: Eukaryota > Metazoa > Chordata > Amphibia > Anura > Ranidae > Pelophylax > Pelophylax lessonae. The sequence goes on from NC_138768.1 coordinate 479,301,238, forward strand.
ACCTGTGGCCTGCTGGAGGTCTTCCCATTTTTGCCCATCTAGTGCATCTGTTGTTAATTTCATTACCAAAGCAGCTAAAATGAATTGTGCGTGTGTGTCAATAGAATTGAATATCATCAAAAAGGCAGCCCTCAAATTTTACACTCGCCTACTCGCATTTTGCGAGTGGAAAATTATGTAGGGCGAGCTACTGTCAGGGGAAGAGAGGAGAGGAAAGCCGGCCGAAGGATTGGATAATGTCAGCGGCGGATCATCCCGCTGTAACAGCTTTAATTGTAATTGCCGGGCGCTCGCCGACATACACAGTTCCTTCTCCTAGCCCGGCTTCTTTGATAGACAGAACACCTGGCCAACCAGGACATTTGACGTCTATCAAAGAAGCCGGGCTAGGAGACGGGACTGTGTATGTCGGCGAGCGCCCGGCAATTACAATTAAACCTGAGCGGGATGATCCGCCGCTCCGACATTATCCGGCCAGCAGTACTGATGGAGGGGGTCAAGCTGATCATCTCACCCAGAGCCGGTACAAGGGTGGGTGGGATGGATGGATGGATGGCTGCCCTGGGCGTCTGTGTCATGGGAGGTGGATGGGGCGCTGCCAGGAGTGTTTCTGTGACTAGTGACAGGAGAGAGCGGGATGTGCTCTCTCTCTCTTCTCGCCGGGCTTCACACTCCTGTCAGTATAGCAGACATCAGATCAGGACTTCTTCTCCCCTTAAAGAGTCAGAGTGGAGGTGGAGCGGAGGAGAAGACAATTAATTTCTAAACCTTTGCATGGACAGCTGGCGGGAGAGATGCGGCTGCAGAAGGGGAAGAAGATTGCGGCTCAGGAATGACACTGGATGTCAGATCGGGACTATACAGAGTTTGTTATCCCCTGTCCTCCGAGTCAAAGCAAGCAATGTGGAAAGGGGGCGGGTAACAAACTCTGTATAGTCCCATCTGACATCCAGTGTCATTCCTGAGCTGCAATCTTCTTCTGCTTCTGCAGCCGCAGCTGTCCGCGCAAAGCTTTAGGAATAGGAATCGGCTTCTCCTCCGCTCCTCCTCCGCTCTGACATATGAAGAGGAGAATCGCAGAGCGATGTGCCGCGCTGTATCTGAGGTCTGCATGCTGGAGGAAAGGGAGAACTACACTGGGGTACAAATCTTATCCTGTCACCTCCCAAATTCCCATCTCAGCACAACCCCCCCATCTCAGCACAATCCCCCCTCCTAGCAAAACCCCCTTATCTCAGCACAACCCCCCCATCTCAGCACAACCCCCCCATCTCAGCACAGTCCCTCCCCCTCCTAGCACAACCCCCCCATCTCAGCACAATCCCCCCCTCCTAGCACAACCCCCATCTCAGCACAGCCCCCCCCTCCTAGCACAACCCCCCCATCTCAGCACAGTCCCCCCCCTCCTAGCAAACCCCCCCCCCATCTCAGCACAACCCCCCCATCTCAGATTCAGCACAGTCCCCCCCCCCTCTTAGCACAACCCCCCCTCCCATATTGATCCCACCTAGAAGTAATCATCTTCTCCCCACCCCTCATGCTACAAATTCTCTTATTACAACCCCCCCCCCCCCAGGGACAATCCCCCAAAAAGTATTTGTACTAGGAGGGGTGGGGAGAAGATGATTACTTCTAAGTGGGATCGATATGGGGGGGGGAGGGGGGTTGTGCTGGGATGGGGAATTTGAGAGGTGACAATATAAGATTTCTTCTAGCAGGGGAATTGGGGGGGGGGGGGGAGGAGGGTGCTAGGAGGAGTGATTCGTGCTGGGGGGGGGGGTGAGGATTTGTGCCAGGAGTGGGGATTTGGGGATCGTCCTTATAGAGATTATTGGAATGGGGTGGGGGGATGGATCTGTGCCATAACAGGAAGTCTTGGGGCTGTTAAAAAGGGGTATGGGGGGGGGGTTGTGCCAGTAGGAATAATGGGGGTTTTTTGTGCTAGGGGGAAAATTTTGATGGGGGGGGGGGAGGATTTGACAGGGTAGGATTTGTTCTAGGAGGTGAAATTTGGGGGGGGGGGTACTAGGAGGGTGATTTGGGGGTTCCAGACCCTTGATGGGCACTGATTAGGCTGCACTGATGGGCACTGAAAACGTTGTTAATATTTATTTTTGTAACTTCTGCATTAATGCAAAAACATTGAACAGTGTAATTTTATGAGATAATTTATGAGGGCGTGTTTAGGGGCGGGGCAGGGTAGGAGTTGGATGGGACAACTGGTGGCGAGTAACCCTTAAGGCCTGGCTAGTAGCTCAGGACTTTAAATTTTGAGCCCTGAAAAAGGTATTTCATTAATTCAATTTAAAAAGTGAAACTCATATATTTTACGTAAGATACAGTATCTCACACAAGTGAGTACACCCCTCAATTTTTTGTAAATATTTTATTATATCTTTTCATGTGACAACACTGAAGAAATGACACTTTGCTACGATGTAAAGTAGTGAGTGTACTGCTTGTATAACAGTGTAAATTTGCTGTGCCCTCAAAATAACTCAACACACAGTTGTAGTTTACATTGTAGCAAAGTGTAATTTCTTCAGTGTTGTCACATGAAAAGGTATAATAAAATATTTACAAACATGTGAGGGATGTACTCACTTTTGTGACATACTGTATGTTAAACAGAGTGATATATATTTCAAGCATTTCTTTCTTTTAATTTTGATGACCGTGGCTTGCAGCTTGTGAAAACCCCAAATTCAGTATTTCAGAAAATTTGAATTTTACATAAGACCAATTTAAAAAAATTTAAAATAAATAAATTTTAGTACAGAAATGTTGGCTGACTGAAAGGTATGTCCGTGTAAAATATAGTATGCACTCAGTACTTGATCGGTGCTCCTTTTGCATGAATTGCTGCATCAATGCGGCATTGCATGGAGTCAATCAGACTGTGGCACTGCTGAGGTGTTATGGAAGCCCAGGTTCCTTTTTGATAGCGGCCTTCAGCTCGCCTGCATTGTTGGGTCTGGTGTGTCTAATATTCCTCTTGACAATACCTCACAGATTCTCTATGGGGTTTAGGTCAGACAAGTTTGGCCAATCAAGCACAATCATACCATGATGATTAAACCAGGTATTGGTACCTTTTGGCAGTGTTGGCAGATGCCAAGTCCTGCTGGAAAATGAAATCGGCATCTCCATAAAACTGCTACCAGGAAATTCTAGAGCATGTCATGCTTTCCTTTGCTGACTAGCTTCATGGAGATGCTGATTTAATTTTCCAGCAGGACTTGGCACCTGCCCACACTGCCAAAAGTATCAATATGTGGTTTAATTATCATGGTATCACTTTGCTTGATTGGCAGGTAAACTTGCCTGACCCAAACCCCAAAGCGAATCTATGGGGTATTGTCAAGAGGAAGATGAGACACCAGACCCAACAATGCAGACGAGCTGAAGGCCGCTATCAAAGAAACCTGGGCTTCCATAACACCTCAGCAGTGCCACAGGCTGATCACCTCCATGCCACTCCACAATAATGCAGTAATTCATGCAAAAGGACCAAGTATTGAGTGCATGCTTTACTGTACATAGACACACTTTACTTTTCAGTAAGCCAACATTTTTGTATTAAAAAATCCTTTTCTCTTTCTTATGTAATAATCTGTATCAAAACTTAATCAGCGCAATCCTATAGTGACTAAAATTAAACTCTAAATGGCTGCGATCACTAACAGTGTTTTCACTACACGCAATACCAAACTGTAACAACGAATAGTGCTGAGCCAAAAAGAAATATACATATAGTGTAATAATACTTAACCACTTGTGGACCGGAAGGATTTGCAAGGGCACTGGTGGATGCACTGATTGAATCTGTGCAGGAAACTTTAAACATGCGGGATGCAGCTGCGTCGGAGGCGCCGGTCCCCTCGGGGCCCGCAGATCCCCTAAAGCAGCAAATGGATTTCCCTTTTCCGCCTACTGTGACAAAATTGTCGCGAGTCAGTGGAGTTGTTCTAAGTGCAATATAGCGGTGCCTAAGCGCTTTGATAGACTTTATCTCTTGAAGAGTCTCTGAGTACGTGGGCAGTCCCACTTGTGGTGGACTCTCAGGTCTCCAGGCTTAATAATTCTGCCCTGTTTCCAGTGAAGGAGTCAACAGTTTTAAAAAAATAAATAACATTTTGGACGGGAGAGCCGAGACTTTGGTCCGTCACATGTCTTCTGTGGCTGCTTCGGTCCTTAGGTCAGTGTTCACCAGAGCATGGTGTCCCTGACTTTCCCGAGTAGGCAAGCTTTTGCGCTAGGATTTGGAGGGGGGGGGGTCAGATTCCTCCTGCTTTTGCGGAGCTGGTGGACTAGTTGGTCCAGGGGTTGCAGTTAGTCTGTGATGCCTCTCTGGATGCAGCTCCCTTAGTCTCTGGGCTGTCCATGACAGCAATGATCTTTCGGCGCACAATATGGCTAAAATGCTGGTCTGTGGACCAGACTTTCCAGATGGCCTTATGTGATCTTCTTTTTGTGGGGAATCGTCTGTTCGGAGCCTCCCTGGAAAGATCTCCTCCGGACGTTCCATGAGGGCCTGGTCTGGTATACCGATGAGTCCTTCCAGACCTGCAGACAAACACCACATCTGCCTGAAGGGGCGCTCTCACCCATGTCTGGGGTGGGGAAGGAAGTCTTTAGCTTTTTCCTGGACCCGTTGATCTCCCTAATTCAAGACAAGTGGGTCCACAAGCTGTTTCGGTCCGGCTACAAGATCGAGTTTTTGGTCTTCTCCCCCAGAGGTTCTTTCCTTCCAACCTGCGTTTTTTTTTTTTTTTTTCCCCTGACCGCCAGCAAGGTCTTTTTGTGGCGGTACAAGCCTTGCTACTACAAAGGGTGATTGAGCCAGTCTCCGAATTGGAACGTTTGTTTCATGTTTGCAGGTCCCAGGAAGAAAAGCGAGGTACGTCCAATTTTGAACCTCAAACTCTGAACCGCCTTGTGCGGGTACAGATGTTTTAAATGGAGTATATTAGTGCGATAATGGCATCCCTACATCAGAGGGATCTTCTATCCTCTATCGATAGTAAGGACGCTTACCTTCTTCTCCCGATATGTCAGTTATCCGCGCTTCCTCCGCTTGCTGTGGGCGAGGAGCATTATTAAGAGGTCTTACCTCAACCCCTTGGGATTTTCGCTAGTGCTGGCCCTGGTGTTGGCATTGTTGTGCCAGCGGGGGATTGCAATACTGGAGTACCTGGATGATCTTCTGAGAGCAGAGTCTCCAACTGCTCTGAAGGACAGCCGGGAGATTACTCTGGGGAGTCTGCAGGAGTTCGGATGGGAACTAAATTTCCAGGTATTGGCTTTGGTTCCGTCCATCTAGTTGGACTATCTGGGTCTGTTCTGTACTCTACCTCAGCCAGGGTGTTCCTCCCAAGGGACGAGTTTCAAACTCTGTCCACACAAGACCTCTGCAAAGGGAGATTCTTGTCAGGTGGGGGCAAGAATCCAGTGTCTAAACAATCTCTGATTCTGTTGAGAATTCTGTTGTTCTGGTGCCAGCCTGTCTGAGTGGGGTGGCGTTTTTTGGCACGGAATGTGCTCTGGGGTCTGGACCCTGGAAGAATCCACTACTGATTTTGATATACTGGACGCTTCTTCCGGAGGCGTTTCATCACATCCAATCTTCCATCTTGCCCTGCAGTCGCTGCCTTTAAATGGCTTGGCTGTCGGAAGCCAGGTGCTAAAGGCTAGAGGGTGGTCTGTCTTCTTGGTAGTTTTACCATCCCGTTTGAAGAGCATACTTTGCGGATTTGAATCCCTTCGGGTTCACCCCTGCTCCTTTTCGGTGACCTGGAGTTTGGCCTTCCCACAATGAGTTGTGGAGCAGCGTCTGTCCTCGGGTACCACCAAGGGCCAGGTTCGACCTTGGCGGTTTTTTTTATCGTCCTTTGGCCACATTTTTCTGTGGTTTGCACCTTTTTTCGGGGGGGGGGGGGGGTTGCCACTTGGCTCCCCAGTGCGTCTCCATTGCCCTTGGTGCTGTCAATTCTTCGGTAACCGCTGTTGGAAAATATTCACAAGATTCCTCTGTTTATATGTCCCAGAAGGGTCTTCTTGGCGGATTTTTTGTTGCATGTAGGGTGTAGGAGCTGGCAGCTTGGCAGCTTGTCTTGTCATTCACCTTACTTGGTGGTTCACAGAGATAATGTTGTGCTTTGGCCCTGCTAGTCGTTCCTTCCTAAAGTTGTCTCTGGTTTCCATTTTAAATAAGGCATTGTGTTACCTTCTTTTTTGTCCTAGCCTAAGCACCCTAAAGAGCTTACCTTACATTCTTTTGGATGTGGCTAGGTGACGACTGAGTCGTTCAGAAAATCTGATTCCCTATTTGTCCTTACGGATGGACTCTTATTAGGTGCTGGCGGCATCTGCTGCAACCATTTCAATATGGATAGGCAGACGGTGGTGCAGACCTATTTCATTAAGGGTCAGGATCCTCCCTTGCCCTGTTATGGCGCATTTTACATGGGCGATTAGGGCCTCTTGGGACTTCTGTCATCAGGCGTCAGTGGTGTAGGTTTGCAAGACTTGGTCGTCCGCGCACATTTTCACAAAATTTTATAAGGTGGATGTGTTGGCATCTGCGGATGCCTACTTTTAGCTGCAAGGGTTTGCAGGCTGCTGTTGGAGAGGATTAGTCCTCTTTGGGTGTGTACTTTTTTGTCAGGGTGAGCTCCAGTTGTTCCTGGTTGAGCTGTTTTACCTGGTTGGCTACGTTTAACCTTTTGGGAAGTATATATTTATTGCTGTGTTCTTCCCACCCCTCATGTTGACACTGCTTTGGGACGTCCTACGGGTCAAAGAAGATATGGAGCTGTGTTTTGTAAGTGAACAAAAGAGAAAAATGGATTTTTGTCTTACCATAAAATCATTCTTTTCTCTGATTACCATTGACAGACACAGCACCCACCCCTCTGTGGATTGGGTTATGTATTCTGACACTGCTTGTTACAAAACTGAGATCCTAGAGCAGGAAATGGGAGTATACCACCTGGGACTGCCCCATAGGCCTAGTTAAGATTTTAACTTTTGTTAACCCTTTTTCTGACTAGTGTCCAAGGAAGAGCAGCATAACCCACGGGACAAAGAAGATATGGAGCTGTGTCTGTCAATGAACATTAGAGAAAAGGATTTTACGGTAAGACCAAAATCCAGTTTTTCGGATGCACTGTATTTACTGTACCTACAGGTATGTCTTCTTATAGGCTTACCTATAGGTAAATGTCAACTATGGGAGTTTATGCCTACTTTATTTGAATAAGCTGAAGTTGGTCTTACTGATTGGTTTTCAGAAGACTTCTAGGACACCAAAAATTTCTGCCCTGTATTTGTTTTCTGGTGTTTTTTGTCTGTCCTGCTGTTCCCTGTGAAAACTAACCAGCAACCTTGTGGACCACTATTTAACCCCTTAGCGCAGACGGAATGCAAAAATGCGGCCTTGGGTTCAGGGAGTTTTACGGAGGTGATGCCTGCAGCTAGATGCATCACCCTGGTACCGTTGTTTAGAGCTGACGGTTGGCGTTCTTGTAATAACAACCGATGCGACTAAGCCACGTGGCTGTCATTACAAGGTGCTGGAGGATACGTGTTCCCCCTCCCCCCTCCCCCGCAGCCTTCCTTGGCTCGCCCAGGTCTCCTGGCCCAAGACCCAAACAAATTTGGCTCGGATCGGGTCTCCGATGTAAAAACCCAGAAGCGATGTCATGACATCACTTCCGGGTACTGGTGCCAGATTAAAAAAAAAAAAAAAGACAGTATTCAAAACAGCCAAACTTGGCGCTTTAAGTGCAAAGGAGGGATTTGGGGTCTTTTAGACCCCAGATCCCTCCATGAAGAGCACCTGTCACTGGCTATTACTGTCACAAGGGATATTTACATTCCTTGGGACAGCAATAAAAGTGATTAAATTTTTTTTTTTTAAATGAATAGTGTAAAAATATAAAATAAGAAAAAAAAATATTTAAAGCGCCCCGTCCCTCCATGCTCGCGCGCAGAAGCGAGCGCATACGCAAGTCGCGCCTGCATATGTAAATGTTCAAACCACACATGTGAAGTATCGCCGTAATCATTAGCGCAAGAGCAATAATTCTAGTACAAGACCTCTGTAACTCTAAACAGGTAACGTTAAAATTTTTTAAAGCATCGCCTATGGAGATTTTTAAGTACCGAAGTTTGTCGCCATTCCACGAGTGTGCACAGTTTTAAAGCATGACGTATTGGATATCTTTTTACTCGGTGTAACTTCAGCTTTCACATTATACAAAAAAATTAGGCTAACTATACTGTTTTTTTTTTTTTTTTTTTTTTATTCTTTTTTTTTTTTTATTCATGAAAGTGTATTTTTTCCAAAAAATTGCATTTGAAAGACCTCTGCACAAATATTGTGTGACATAAAATATTGCAACAATCGCCATTTTTCTCTATCGTTCATTGACAGACACAGTTCCATATCTTCTTGACCATTGGGTTATGCTGCCCCCTACAGGAGTAGGACACTAGGCAGGAAAAAGCTTTACCACGCCTATGGGGCAGTCCATGCAGGCATACACCCACACACTGCTATAGCCTTCAGTTTGTTTCTGCCTAGTTGAGGAGTAGGACCTAGTTCCCTGCTAGGAATTCAGTCTTAGCTGTTCAATTTTGGGAACCCTTTTTTTTTTTGTGATAATTTTTTTTTTTTTTTTTTTCGAGTTCCTGTGAGAACAGGCAACAGCCGGCTGAGTTTCGGACTGGATTTCCTAGATCTTTAAGGTCTCCCAGCCTGACCAGCGGGTGCTCGCAGGTTATATTCCAGCACTAGGCCTCGCCAAGCCAGAGCCCTGATGGACGGGGATGAACGTGGAACACCTCACCAGGACACGAACGGCCAGGGATGCCCCGAGTCCAGCGTACCCCCTGGCTATCAGCACCCCCACCCCGGGTGGGAGGTAGTCTGTTCAGAGCGGTGCCCACCTAATACCGTGGTATGGTGAGTAAGTGTCTCCCAAATTCTCTGGCGGTCTTGGGGTGGACGTGGGCCCCCTCCCTGGAAAAGTGGGATCCTTGGGTATCCCTCAGTTCCCCTGGCCTCTTGGGTATCACAGCCCCCCCTTGGCTCCCCCCCCCTCCCTTCCATAAGCAGGTTCCTATCTGTGGGGAGCAGATGTAGTACGGCCGCTGCGAGGTGGGGGGGGGGGGTGTCTGTCCTGGTGAGGTCTTCTTCTTCTTGGGACCCTCTGATGTCTCTTGTCTGACCCCCCTGGGGGTCCAGGAGACTAGTCTAGACTATTCCAGTGGCCTGGCTCTGGTATTATCGCATGATATTGCAATTTTCTGTAATAGATAGAATGGATTATTCTTGTCCTTCCTATGTGGCTTAATTTCCTTTTGATGTTGAAGTTATTGTTTATATTGGTACCTACATCTATTTATAAATACAAGGCTGCCTCTGCTCCTGAGGAAGTGGTCTCTTACCATGAGACGCATACTGTAGAGCTTTCTAAGATGCAGCAGTTCTCTTTTATAATGTTTTTATATATTTTAAATTTTTTGTCATCATGAAGTACTGTATCATATGTATTATGAATACCGTATATACTCGAGTATAAGTCGACCCGAATATAAGCCGAGACCCCTAATTTAACCACAAATAAGTGGGAAAACCTATTGACTCGGGTATAAGCCTAGGGTGGGAAATGCAGCAGCTACTGCACCCAACTGGACCACCACGAGACACAAAACAGGGGCTGCGGGCATGGTACAGGAGATGGCTCAGGTCATAGTATAGGCATTGCACGGGTCATGGTAAGGGCATGGCACAGGCATGGCACAGGTGATAGTACAGGCATGGCACAGGTGATGGTACAGGCATGGCACAGGTGATGGTATAGGCATGGCACAGTATGTACAGGCATGGCACAGGAGATGCAGTGCTGTGGGCTGTACCATGCCTGCTGCACTGCATGAGGAAATGCAGGGGCTGCGGAGAAGTCTCCCTTACCTGTCGGTGAGGCGCCTTCGTTTTAAAAATCGCGCCGCCCGGCGCCAATACGTTACCGCCGATGCTTGGGAAAGCCCGAACACGTTCGGCTATTCCCGGGCACGCGGCACATGCGAATTGACACGTCGGCGACGAGCGGCGCCATTTTTAAAAAGACAGTGAAGCCAGTGACTCGAGTATAAGCCGAGGGGGGGCTTTTTCAGCATGAAAAAACATGCGGAAAAACTCGGCTTATACTCGAGTATATACGGTATGTATGGTTGTATTTTATGTACGTATATGAAATGTCCGTTATCCATGTACATATATGAATCATTATATTTATGCATGTGTGTGAAATTGTTATCGCTTATGCTATTATTTAATAAATATGTCATAATAATCATTTTTATTTTTGCTTACGTCCTCTGACAGTCGCCACCGATCCATATAAGCCTTCACTATTGGGTAATGGCGCCCTCTGCAGGAGTAAGCTAGGCAGATAGAAATGTTTATATAAAACTTTTCTATACTTGGACACGCCTCTAGGGGGCCTTCCCCAGCCATTATCCCTGATCCAGTCACAACTGGTCCTCAGTTTTATGCTGCCTAGCTTAGGAGTAGGCTAGCTTTTCTAGCCGAGACCTAGTGTCTCGGTTTTTCTTTCTGTTTTTTTTTCTGACAATATGTATTTTTCTTCTGAAAATAGGTTTTTATTTCTCTCACTATCGCTAGTTAGTCGGGGTCTTTTTCCTGGAGGACTACAGGTGACTGCAGAGCTGGGCCTCGCACTGGGTAATGTAGATCCTCATGGAGTCCCAGCCTGCAAACGAGTGTCGCAGGTTACTGGTGCGCCCAGGCCTCGCAACAACCGTGCCCCTCGGAATGGGGACATGCCTGCGGAGCTGCGTCTTCGCTGAGGGTGTCTCAACCCAGAAGGCCCACGTGGTGCCAGCATTCCTCCTTGGCTGACGGCACCCCCACTTAGGGTGGGAGGTTTCCCGTATCAGAGCCGTGCCCGCTTTCCTGGACTGGTGAGTACTGATACCCCCCTTGTCCCTGGGGATTTTGGGGGGATTGTGAGCCCACTCTTGGGGGATGGCAGGGCTGGTGGTCTCTGTGGGATCCCCCGTCTGGCTGGCTTGGTGTTATTTCCCTCCCTCCCTGGCCCTGCTGAGGGCGCTGTGTGAGGTAGTTGTGGTACCTGGGGGGTTTTGGGAGGGGCTCCATAGCGGTGGGGTCTCCCTAGGGTCCCCTGTGGTGGCCAGACCGCATGTGTACGCTTAGTTGGCGTTGTTTTAGCGCGGCCACCATTTTAGGTGAGGGCAGGTCACTGGGCTCTGTGTGTGGGCAGCAGCCATGTCATGTATACTGCCTTGCTGCCGATCGGGCGCCATCTTAGGTAAGGGAACATGCCTAGTAAGGGCAAGCAGCCATCTTGCCGGTGCCTTTTTACATAGTTTCATTAGGCACCATTTTATTGTGGCTCCTGGGCTAGGCCTCTAAGAGCGTGAGGTCACTTCCTCTCTTTCCTTCCATTTGACCTCAGAGCAGTCTGTGACAGATTATGAAACTGTGGGGGGATTTTTACTAAAGCCAAAGACCTTTTTCTGCCAAAACAGTTTTTTGTAGATTTTGCATTTTCTGAAGGAGCTCTTTCAAACAATGCAGGCTGCGATGGGGTTCCGCAGAAACTTCTGATTTAAAGCGCCAGCGTCCCATGGCTTTCTCTGCTCCCAGACCAAAAATTCCCCCGCAGGCCTGCTGGGAGCTTCGGGTATTCCTGAAGCCTCTTCCCTGGTCTCCATTTTCTGCTGCTCTTGCATGTTTTTTGCATCCATGGTGGATCTGCGGAGTGCTCATTTAAAAAAATTTTTTTTTAAACAATTGGTTAGCATGGACGATGTCCCTCCTGTGGGGTCCGTGTCCTCTGCTTATGTGGAGGAGGGGGTGGAAGAATCTTCCTCCTCGGTGGCGCGGGGACGCGCAGCCATAAGCTATCCTCATTAGCCCCATTACGGAAACTCTCCACCTTGACGATGAGTCCTCTCAGTCAAATACAAGGGCTGCTTTTGGGTTCCGAAGTGCCCTGACGTCGGGTCAGGTTTCCCTGCCTGTGAATTTTCGCAAACTTGTGCATGGCCGGTGACGTCGCATTACACATATGCTGGTGGTGCCTGAGCGTCTTTTCCCACCGCTATCCCTTTTTAGGAGGCCGTGATCAGACGTTGGACAGTGTCCCCTTACGGTGGACCACACTGTCTCTGGGCTGACTAAATCCACCTTGATGCCAGTCCACAGATCTGGCTGATAGGCGCATTGAGGCGCTTTCCTGTTTACACTTGTGTTCGCCGCGGTAGTGGCCTCTAAGGCTCTCACGGCATGGGCCAAGGTGCTTCAGTGCACCCTGGTGGAGGAGTCGACCTATGCGACTGCCCTTGACTTGGTGGTTTGGGTTACCCGAACGGGGATGTACCTTTTTGTGATGTGGCCTTGGACGAGGCTCCTTTGGTCGCGCAGTTGTCTGCGGTCGGGGTTGCGATTCGCCGCCTTTTTTGGCACAAAAGCTGGTCGGCTGACCACGCTTCTAGACAGATGGTATCTGATGTTCCTTGTTGGTGAGTAGTCTTTTTGGGAACACTCGGGCTGAGTTACATAGTTACATAGTTACATAGTTACATAGTTAGTGAGGTTGAAAAAAGACACAAGTCCATCCAGTTCAACCCATGATGCGTGTGTGTTTGCTTTTAACCGTACATTGTGTACCCCTGTATGTTGTGGTCTTTAAGGTGTACATCTAATAGTTTTTTGAAACTATCTATGCTCCCCGCTGATACGACTGCTTGTGGAAGAGAATTCCACATCCTTACCGCTCTTACAGTGAAGAACCCCTTACGCACTTTAAGGTTAAACCGCCTTTCCTCAAGTTTTAGTGAGTGGCCACGTGTCTTATTGTATTCCCTTTCTCTGAATAGTTTGTTCCTTATGCTAGGGTCGCCAGTACAGTATTTGTACATTGATATCATATCCCCCCTCAATCGTCTCTTCTCCAGAGAGAATAGGTTCAGTGCTTGTAGTCTTTCCTCATAGCCGATGTCCTCCATTCCCCTAATTATTTTTGTTGCCCTCCTCTGGACTTTCTCCAGTTCCAGCACATCCTTCCTGCGGACCGGTGCCCAGAACTGGACAGCATACTCCAGATGTGGCCGGACCAGAGTCTTGTAGAGCGGGAGAATAATCTCTTTATTTCTGGAGTGAATCCCCCTTTTTATACATCCCAGTATTCTGTTGGCTTTGCTTGCGGCGGCTTGGCATTGCATGCCACTGCCAAGCCTGTTGTCTACCAGTACCCCCAAGTCCTTTTCCATCCTAGACTCACCCAGAGGTTCACCCCCTAGTGAATAGCTTGCTTTCTGGTTTCTGGCACCCAAGTGCATTACTTTACATTTTTCTACATTAAACCTCATCTGCCATGTGGTTGCCCACCCCGTTATTTTGTTCAGGTCTGCTTGCAAGATTTCCACATCCTGCATAGAAGATATTGGCATGCCTAATTTAGTATCATCTGCAAATACTGAGATTGTACTAGATATCCCCTCCTCTAGATCATTTATGAATAAATTAAACAGGATTGGTCCCAGGACAGAACCCTGGGGGACCCCACTTTCCACACCCGCCCAATCCGAGTACTCCCCATTAATCACCACCCTCTGGACTCTCCCCTGGAGCCAGGTCTCTATCCAGGTACTCACCTTATGATCCATACCTACCTTCCTTAGTTTGTACAGTAAGCGTTTGTGAGGAACGGTGTCAAAGGCCTTTGCGAAGTCCAGATACACCACATCCACAGGCTTACCTTTATCTAGGTGGCAGCTCACTTCATCGTAGAAGGTTAACAGATTGGTTTGGCACGAACGATTTTTCATGAATCCATGCTGATTTCTACTTATAATACCATTTTCATTACTAAAGTCTTGTATGTGGTCCCTTATCATCCCCTCCAAAATTTTGCAGACTACTGATGTTAGGCTGACCGGCCTATAGTTACCCGGGATATATCTCGGCCCCTTTTTAAATATTGGTACCACGTTGGCTTTTTTCCAATCAGCTGGCACCATACCCGTCTGTAAACTATCCTTAAAGATCAAGAATAATGGTCTGGCAATCACCTGGCTGAGCTCATTAAGAACCCTCGGGTGCAAGCCATCCGGTCCCGGGGATTTATTTATGTTAAGTTTCTCTAGTTTAGCTCTAAGTCTATCCTCTGTTAGCCATGGCGGCACTTCCTGAGGTGTATTATTTAGTTCGGCCTTACAAGCGGGTTTCGTGTAGCCCCCCGATTCCTTTGTGAAGACTGAAGAAAAGAAATTATTTAACACTTCCGCCTTTTCTCTGTCCTCAGTGGCCATTTTTCCTTTATCATCTTTTATGGGGCCAATGTGCTCTGGCCTGGCTTTCTTACTGTTTATATACTTAAAGAACTTCTTGGGGTTCTTTTTGCTCTCCTCCGCTATATGTCTCTCGTGTTCTATTTTAGCCGCCCTGATTTCATCTTTACATTTCTTATTACACTCTTTGTAGTGCTTAAATGCTGCCAATGACCCCTCAGTCTTGTATTTTTTGAAGGCCTTTTCTTTAGCTCTAATATACATTTTAATGTTGGAGTTTAGCCACCCAGGGTTTAGTTTTGCTCTTTTAAATTTATTTCCCTGTGGAATGCACTGGCCCACTCCCTTGTTAAGTATGCTCTTGAAGCACTCCCATTTTTCCTCCGTGTTCTTTGTTCCCAGGGTTCTATCCCATTTGATATTTTCTAGCAGCGAGCGCAGTTTAGGGAAATTGGCTCTTGTGAAATTCAGCGTCCTTATATTACCCTTGTGTTTCCTATTACTGTAATTAATACTGAAACCAATTGACCTATGGTCACTGTTCCCTAAGTTGTCCCGTATTTCTATATCCGTGATCAGGTCTGTATTGTTGGTAATCAGTAGGTCAAGTACCGCATTGCTTCTTGTCGGTGCATTCACCATCTGACCCATGAAATTGTCCTGCAAAACATTTAGGAACTGCCGAGCCTTGGCTGAGTGTGCGGTTCCTTCTGCCCAGTCTATATCTGGATAATTAAAGTCCCCCATTATAATGACATTTCCCATCCTTGCTGCCAATCCTATCTGTAACATGAGGTCCGCCTCACCCTCCTCCCTCTGGTTGGGGGGCCTATAGCATACGCCCAATATTACCTTCCCCGCCGTGCCTTCCCTTTGAAGCTCTACCCATAGGGATTCTGCCTCGTCCATAGCTCCATTATTAATATCATCCCTCATATTTACCTGTATACTGTTCTTAATATACAAACATACCCCTCCCCCTTTTTTACTTTCTCTATCTCTGCGATAAAGGGAATACCCCTGAATGGACGCCATCCAGTCATGAGAGCTGTCAAACCAAGTCTCAGTTATCCCCACAAAATCTAAGTCCTCCTCAAATATCAGCAGCTCCAGCTCTCCCATCTTGTTGGCCAGGCTTCTGGCATTGGTATACAAACCTCGTAATTTTGATCGGTTATATTTATCCTCTTTTGATGTTTTTAGGCTGCTCTCTTGATTTTTCCCCGTACCCACCCTGGGTATAGGAGCTCCGCACACCCTATCGCTAATGCCCCCATTTCTGCCCTCTGAAACTTGCTTTCCACTGGGTAATTCTACATCTGTACCCTCCCCCCCATTCCCTAGTTTAAAAGCCCCTCTAACTTTTCGGCCATCCTCGCACCCAGTACGGCTGCACCCACCCCATTTAGGTGCAATCCGTCCCTACCAAAGAGCCGGTGACCGACTGAGAAGTCGGCCCAGTTCTCCAGGAACCCGAAACCCTCCTTACTACACCAGCTCCTCAGCCACTCGTTAACTTCCCTAATCTCCCGCTGCCTCTCTGGTGTGGCTCGAGGTACAGGTAGTATTTCGGAAAATATTACCTTGGAGGTCCTAGTCCTCAACTTAGCGCCTAAGTCCCTGAAATCGTTTAGGACTCTCCGTCTTCCTCTGCCTATGTCATTGGTACCCACGTGTACCATGACAGCTGGGTCTTCCCCAGCCCCACCCAATAATCTGTCCACCCGATCCGCTATGTGCCGAACCCGAGCGCCCGGCAAACAACAGACTGTTCGGCGCACACGGTCTTGGTCACAGATTACACTGTCTGCCCTTCTAATAATTGAGTCCCCTACCACCAGCACCTGTCTTTCCTTTCCCTTTCTCCCAGCCTCACTGGAGGAGTTCTTCCCCTGGCAGCTAGGGGCGTCGCTCTGCTCCAGCAATGCTGGTCCCTGACTGGTTTCCCCAACATCACTCAACGGGGCGTATCTATTGGGGTGCTCCAGCCCAGGATCAGCCTCCTTGCCTTGTTCCCTTCTACCCCTCCTAACTGTCACCCCTCTACTCTGCTCTGATGCCTGCACCTCCGATACTCCGCCCACCTCTGTGCAGACCCCTGTCTGCACCTGATTGGTACAATCCTGGCTCTCCTCCGGCATGGACATTCGTCTCAGTGTTGCCAGCTGCTTCCCTAGATTCAGGACCTGAGCTTCCAGGGAAGCAACGTGCTCACATTTTGCACATTTGTATTCGCCTTCGATCACATGATCGAGGAACGCATACATATCACAAGATGTACACCGAGTCGCATCTCCACACCCGCCGGGCATTGTACCTACTATCTAATCTAATGGGGATTCAGTAATTTAAGCCTATCCTATGTGGCTATTTCCTGGCTTCCTAACGCTACCTTCTCACCCTCTGGTATTCCGCTCCACTCACTTGACACTCAGTTGCACAACACTCACAATCTCACAGCCAGGTCAGACGCACAACACTGAGTCGCACCGCCCGGTCAGACGCACAACCCTCAGTCGCACAGCCCGGTCAGACGCACAACACTAAGTCGCACAGCCCAGTCAGACGCACAACACTAAGTCGCACAGCCCGGTCAGACGCACAACACTAAGTCGCACAGCCCGGTCAGACGCACAACACTAAGTCGCACAGCCCGGTCAGACGCACAACACTAAGTCGCACAGCCCAGTCAGACGCACAACACTAAGTCGCACAGCCCGGTCAGACGCACAACACTAAGTCGCACAGCCCGGTCAGACGCACAACGCTGAGTCGCACAGCCCGGTCAGACGCACAACACCGAGTCGCACAGCCCGGTCAGACGCACAACACCGAGTCGCACAGCCCAGTCAGATGCACAACGCTGAGTCGCACAGCCCGGTCAGACGCACAACACTAAGTCGCACAGCCCGGTCAGACGCACAACACCGAGTCGCACAGCCCGGTCAGACGCACAACACCGAGTCGCACAGCCCGGTCAGACGCACAACACCGAGTCGCACAGCCCGGTCAGACGCACAACGCCGAGTCGCACAGCCCGGTCAGACGCACAACACCGAGTCGCACAGCCCAGTCAGATTATGGGGGTCAGAGTACTCGGTTGCCCCGGTCGCTAGGGGTAGGTCCTCCCGCGCTAGGCGGGGGCCTTTCTTGATAGCTCAGTGTGGGTTCTTTCGTGCCTTAGGGGCGCAGGACAAGGGCTTCAAGCCCTCCGGTGGTCACAAGAAGCCCTGGTCGGGTGAGACAAAGGTCAGTCTGGCTCGGCGACCCGGTCCACCTCTTCCTGCAGGGACGCCCCCACCCGTCTTAGGGGTGGGTGGACGTCTGTGTTGCTTTCAGGTTCCCTGGTTGTCCAGTATTCATGACGGGGGGGGGTCACGAGTTGCTTGCTTCTTTTTCAGGGTACAAGATCGGTTTTCGATCTCACCCCGTGGACAGGTTCTTCCTGTCGGCTCTCCAGCTGCCTACTGCTCGTCTCAGGGGTCTCATGGGGGCGGTGCATGTTCTGCTTGCCCAAGGAGTCTTTGTGCCTGTGTCTTCACGGAACAGGTTTCGTGGTTTTTTTTCTTGCATCCTGTTCACTGTGCCCAGAACAGGGGGCACAGTGTGTCCGCTTCGGGGCTTGCAGTCTCTGAACTGTTTTTTGCGGGTGGTGGAGTTCTGGATGGAATCCCTCAAAGCCGGTCGTGGCGTCATTGGGTCCAGGGGACTTCCTGGCCTCCCATTGCCTTGCTGGATGAGTGTCTACCCATCCCCATCTACGAGGGTTCTCAGAGATGTCTCCGCTTTGCGGTGGCAGGGGAGCTGGCCAGTTTTCTGGCGCTACCCTTCGGTTTCGCTTTTGGCTTCCGGGTTTTTCACCAAGATTTTGGCTCCAGTGCGGGCCTTACTGCGTTTTTAAAGGAGATTGCGTACTCTTTTATCTGGCCGACCTCCTGTTCAGGTCAGGCTTTCGTGCATCCTTGTCGAGTTTTCTGACCGTGCCAGTTTCAGACACTCCGGGAGTTCGGGTGGAATGTCCATTTTCATTGGTCGTCACTGACTCCTTCAGGTCGTCTTCATTATCTGGGGATGGCCCTGGACTCTGCTCAGGCGCGAGTTTTTTTTTTTTCTTCTGGTGGGCTAACCCCATCTCCTGTGGGACGAGATCAGATCCCTCAGAGACAACAATCCCTCCTCCTCGCGCACCTATGTGCGGTCTCTGGGTCTGATGGTTTTGGCTTTCACAGCCGTCCAGGTGGCCAGGTGAGGCAGGACGCCTCGGTCAATGGACAAGTAGTTTCTCTGTTGCAACGGTGCGGTCGAATACTTTGTGGTGGCTCCGGTCGCCGACCCTGACACAAGGCCAGTCCTTTCGGCCTCCGCTGTGGATGGTGTTTACCATGGATGCCAGCCTGTCGGGCTGGGGAGAAGTCCTGGGCATGCCTTGTGCCCGGGGGTTGTGGTCGGCGGTGGGGGCCTTTTTGCTGTTTCACGTCTTGGAACTCTGGGCGATCAAGCTTTGACTGTTTCCATTGGTTATCTCCACTTCAGGGGTGTCCGGTTCCAGTACGGATGGACGACGCCAGGGCTATCAATCACCAAGGGGGCACCAGGAGTGCCTGGGCGGCCGAGGAAGTGGCCGTGCTCCTGTCTTGGGCTGAATTGCGCATTCCTGCGCTTTCGGCTGTTCCCATTCCGCGTGTGGAATTCCGCGTGTGGAAAACTGGCCTGAGTCACCTGACCTTGGACCAGGGAGTGGTCCCTGCATCCGGAGGGGTTTTGCCTCCTGTGTGCCCAGTGGGGGACACCAGATGTGGATCTGTTCATGCCCCGTCTCGATAATGGGGTTGGGAAGTTTGTGGCCGGACCTCGCGATCCTCTGGCAGACGCCACGGATGCTTTTGGTGTGCCTTTGGCACCGGTATTGGCTGTTTTATGCCTTCCGTCCAGTTCGACCGTTGTCCAGGTTCCTCCGCAGGTTGGGGTTGGAACGGATGTCGGTCTTTCTGGTAGCCCCAGACTGGCCACGTCGGTCCTGGTATGCGGCCATCGTTCAGATGGTCATCGGGCCTCCCTGGCGGCTTCCGCTGCGGGACAATTTTCTGTCTCAAGGGCCGATCTTCCTTCCTGCTTTGCAGTCTCTGGCTTTCATGGCGTGGCTGTTGGAAGCCAGGTCTTGAGGGGTAGGGGTCTTCCACAGGCGGTCATCCCTACATTATTGAAGGCTCGTAAAGCTACCTCGAGGAAGATTTCTCATCGCACCTGGAAAGTGTATATGCCTGGTGCGGATCGCATGCGTTCAATCCTCGCTCCTTCTCGTGACGAAAGTTTTTGGCCTTCCGAGAGAAAGGAGTGAATCAGCGTCTGGCGCAGAAAGGGATCAAGGGTCAGTTGTCGGCTTTGGCCGTCTTTTTCCACGACCCTTGGCATCGTATTCTTTGCTTCGCACTTTCCTCATAAGGCTGCGGTGTCTGGCTCCTCAGAGGAAGGCTCCCTTGCCTCCCCGGGGCCTGAATTTGGTGTTGTCTGTGTTACAACTACCTCCCTTTGAGAACATCAGAGTTTTTCCTGTGCCTGGGTTGTCCTAGACAGTTGCTTTTCTGGTAAATATGACGTCTGCTCGAAGAGTGTCTGCATTGGTGGCTTTGTCTTGCCTTTCTCCTTATCTGGTGTTTTATAGGGATGAAGTGGTTCTGCGACCCACTCAGTCTTTTATTCCCAAGGTGGTTTCTTCCTTCCACCTCCGAGGATATCGTGCTGCCTTCGCTTGTGAGAAGCCCGAGCATCTCCAGGAGATGGCTTTGCATTCCTTGGATGTGGTCCGGGTGGTCAGGGTTTTCCTGGCTGCCGCGGCATCTGTTCGGCAGTCTGATTCCCTGTTGGTTCTTCCTGAGGGACCTCGGAAAGGGCTCGGCCGTGTCCGCGGCCACCTTTTTCTCCGTGGATCAAACTGACGTTTTTTGTTTCTATTGAGGGTCAGGTTCCTCCTTTCCCTGTAAGGCCCTTTTCTCCTGGAGCCGTCAGCGTCTCTTGGGTTTTTCGCTATCAGGTTGCTCTGGCTCAGGTGTGCAAAGCGGCAACCTGGTCGTCTGTGCACTCTTACACAATTCTACAGAATTTATGTTTTGGCATCCTCGGATGCTTCCCTTGGCCGCAAAGTTTTGAGGTGCGGCGGTTGTTTGCAGGGACATTATTTTTTTCTGTCTCTTCCTTGGGGTGTTTTTTTTTAGTTGCCTTTTTCAGTTGGTTGCGTCTTCCCACCCCTCAAACCTGCACTGCTTTGGGACATCCCAATAGTTAAGGTCTTTATTGGATCGGTGGCGACTGTCAGAGGACGTAAGAACTTACGTAAAATTCTTTTTTCTGAGTCCTCGGACAGTCCCCGCCCCTCTGTTTTTTTGGATCTGGGGGTAATTGCCTTTCAGTACTGCTTGCTACAAACTGAGGACCAGTTGTGACTGGATCAGAGATGATGGCTGGGGATGGCCTCCTAGAGGTGTGTCTAAGTATAGAAAAGATTTTTATCAGGGCAGACTTTTTAAAATTGATGTTCCAACCGAACTCTTGCAGTCCATACAGTGATTGTCAAGTCGCCCCAACAGGGCTGAATGAGACTCTACTCTTAATAGGAGATAATCCAGGTACCCCAGTACCGAGATCGGCCAGTAATGCAAACACCTTGATGAAGACCTGGGGGCAGAGACAAGACCAAAGGGAGGGTAACACTACAAATTGATAATGCCCCTACCCCACAGCGAAGCGAAGAAAACGCTGGTGTCCAGCATAAATGGGATGTGTAGATATGCGTCCTTGATATCGATGGAGGCCAAAAGATCTCCTTGGTGTAGAGATGCCACCACCGTTCGAATGGACTCCATTTGAAACTTCTGTACCCGCACAAAGCAGCTCAGAGCCTTGAGGTCCAGAATAGGACGTACTTTTGCCTTCTTTTCTAGGCACAGTAAACCGGTTTGAATAGAACCCCTGAAAGCGTTCCCGAGAGGAAACCGGCACAATCGCCCCTTGCGACCGCAGGTCTTGTATCGCCTCTCGTAGATCCCTTAACCGGTCTGGAGCTAGGCGTAGATTGGATGGGAAGAACCTGTCTGTCGGTCGAGATTGGAATACCATCTTGTAACCTGATCAGATCAGTTCAACAATGGGTCCCATATCAAGGAAGTCCATGGTTCCGATAAGAAGCAAAGATGTCCCCCCCACCCCAGAAACGGGTCAGGGCGTCCCTTCATGCAGACAAGGATTTGTCCGCAGATCCAAACTGACCTGTTTTCGGCTTAACCGACCATGTCTTCTTGGGCCTGAAAATCAGACGCTCTATTTGTCCTTACCGACGTACCTCGTAAAGGATTGGCTGCTTCTGTTGCGACCATATCCAGATGGATTAGGCAAACGGTAGTTCAGGCTTATTCACTGAAGGGTCAGGTTCCTCCTTTCCCTGTGAAGGAGCATTCTACTAGGGCGCTGAGTGCCTCTTGGGCTTTTCGCCATCAGGCGTCAGTGATGCAAGTTTGCAAGACGGCAACCAGGTCATTTGTGCACACGTTCACAAATTTCTACAAGGTAGATGTGTTGGCATCCTTGGGTGCCTCTTTTGGCCGCAAGGTTTTGCAGGCTGCTGTCTAAAAGAGAACTTTTTTTTTCTCTTTGTGGGTCTTTTTTTTTTTTTTTCTCAGGGTGAGCTCCAGTTGTTCCTGGTTGAGCTCCATGTTACCTGGTTGACTAACGATAGCCCTTGGGGAATTGCGTTTATTTGTTGCGTTTTTTTTTCCCACCCCTCATGCAAATACTGCTTTGGGACGTCCCAATGGTCAAGAAGATATGGAGCTGCGTCTGTCAATGAACGATCGAGAGAACTGGATTTTTGATTTACCGTAAAATCCTTTTCTCTGAAGTTTATTGACAGATGCAGCACCCACCCCTCTGAGTGGGATAGTGGTTTTTTTTCTTCTAAACACTGGTTGCAATAAAACTGAAGGCTATAGCAGAGTGTGTGGGTGTATGCCTGCAGGCACTGCCCCATAGGCGTGGTAAAGCTTTTTCCTGCCTAGTGTCCTACTCCTGTTGGGGGCAGCATAACCCAATGGTCAAGAAGCTATGGAGCTGTGTCTGTCAATGAACTTGAGAGAAAAGGATTTTACGGTAAGTCAAAAATCCAGTTTTATTCTCTGGGGTCTCTGCTAAATTAAATAAAAAAAATAAAATATATATATATATATATATATATATATATATATACACACACAGTGCCTTGCGACAGTATTCGGCCCCCTTGAACTTTGTGACCTTTTGCCACATTTCAGGCTTCAAACATAAAGATATACAACTGTAATTTGGGACACAATCATGAAGTGGAATGAAATTTATTGGATATTTTCAAACTTTTCAAACTTTAACAAATAAAAAACTGAAAAATTGGGCGTGCAAAATTATTCAGCCCCTTTACTTTCAGTGCAGCAAACTCTCTCCAGAAGTTCAGTGAGGATCTCTGAATGATCCAATGTTGACCTAAATGACTAATGATGAAAAATAGAATCCACCTGTGT